>NW_015542555.1:288118-311255 GCF_001515605.1 Sinocyclocheilus anshuiensis
TTTTATAGAGCAGCAGTTCTGTTACTCCGCAGAGACAAGTGGTAGGGATTTTGAATCATTTGAATGTATTAAGTGTAGAAACAATTTTAACTCAGAAATTTCTAGTAAATTTCACAATTACAAAGACAAGTAACACATTGCATTAATGAATAAGAAAGATGCATAGTATTATAATTGTTTTTTTTACAGCTTTTGTACAGTGTCATATGTGACCCTGAGCCACAAAACCAGTCTTAAGTTGCTGGGGTATATTTGTAGCAATAGCCAAAAATACATTGTATGGGTCAAAATTATAGATTTTTCTTTTATGCCAAAAATCATTAGGGTATTAAGTAAAGATCATGTTCCATGAAGATATTTTGTAAATTTCCTACCGTAAATATATAAAAACTTAATTTTTGATTAGTAATATGCATTGCTATGGACTTCATTTGGATAACTTTAAAGGCGATTTTCTCAATATTTGGATTATCTCTAATATGTTCCCCCACGGACATCCCTGTGCCCCCCCTTCGGACGGAGGGAGACGGTTGAACTTGAGTTTAGCATGTATTATAGTCTTACTCATACAACTGCCTGCTGTTGCTTCTGATGGCTTTTAGATGGAAAAGCTGCCCATAATCCCTGGTCTAGGATCGGTTTTCTTCATAATAATAGCATAACAAAATAGATTTGGCAAACAATATTGTAACACTTTACAATAAGGTTCGATTAGTTAATGTTAGTTATTGTATTAAAGTGTATTAATGTGTTAGTTAATTATTGTAAAGTGCTACCTAAATGTATTTCGAGCATTCACTTGAAAACCCCCAACCCCCCCCGCCAGGCCTGAAACTGATGATTAAGTTTTATTCTAGAGTAGGGCTCAAACTGTTAGTCGACATTATCGACAATGTCGACAATTTTTTATTGTTGATTATTTTTATTGTTGAATAGTTGTTTGATCTCATGACCTAATGTAAGAGCCTGCAGTAATGCAGTTTGACCAGTGTGGCGCTGTAGCGCAGGACTGTAATTCAGCCCTACGCAATCTAATAGAAGACATGCTTATGAGACGTACAAAGGAAGTCAGACTAGTACAAAACTACAAACAAAAAAATTCTCATTTGTTAAGGCCCCGATATACTCACGGCAAAGTGCTTTTTCGTTTTTCGGTTTAGGGTAAAAAGGAGTTTGATATACAAGAGCAGCGTTTTACTGTTTGTGAACATCCCAACACTGCTGAGAGCAGCGTTTAGAGTAGATTAGATTTAGATTCTTCTCAATAACAGAATAAACACACAACAAACATGACATGGTGAGAAAACAGTGGTTAAGGAAACATCTGTTCATGATGTGGATCGGTACTCAAGTAAAGTCACATCACCTTTATTTATATAACTCTTTATGCAGTAAACTGCTTTAAAGCAAGCAGTTTTACAGTATTAAACATGGGAAAAAAGTGTTAGTGTCGCATTCAGTTAGAATTACAACTTGATTTTCTGCTATAAAGCAGCTCTGTCTGCATGTATATGAATTTGTATAGAATATGTATAACTGCATTTTAACGAATTGCAAAAGCTGAATAATCAATCAATCAGCCTGATTATTCAGCAAAATAATAAATGATTAGTCGATGAATTGTTGTAATAATCGCTAGACTAATCGATTATCAAAACAATCGTTTGTTGCAGCTCTATTCTTGAGGTCGTCATTTGATTCAAGTTTCAATTCAATATAGTAAAACTTTCAAATTTGTTTAGCATATTTGATTTCTGGATGATCAGTGTGAGTCTCAATGTTTTCCTAATCTTGTTAAAATGTACTTGTGATCTTTTATGTCAAATCTTACATTTTTATTAAATTAAAAAAGACACTACAGTGCTGTTACCAACCAAGTTAACCAACCAGTATCAACATGGCTGAGGCTTCAGTGGGAAAAGTCTAGTGGATGAGAACGATTTGTTCACAAACAAAAAGCTACTAGCTGAAACCGTGCCAGTGTGAAAGCAGAACTTCAGTCATGCTGCTGCTTTACTTATTGCTTGTGCATGTGGTGTAAAACAGGCCTTCGACTGTCCCCACACATGCTTTCATTTATTATCCTCATTTTCTTGCCTTCTCTGTTTCTTTTTCTTTCTCCCACCATCTCTATCTTTCTTTCTCCACCCTCTAGGGTGTTAAATGAAGAACTTTTGATGTGTGTTTAACTCAAAGATGGCAGGCAGCTGGCAAGAGCTGCAAATCATGTGGCTTTTTTAGCCCTTTGCAGCTGCTTGCAGGATTACAGCAACTAAAAAGCAATGGATACACAGCAGTTGTGCAGAGTGAGCAGTGATGGACAGATTGTTTAGATGGAAAGTACATTAGAAAAATATTGTTGGCACACAGACCAGACAATACTTTGTAAAAATAGCTTGGCACCCATATGCTTATTCCTACATAAATCGTGTCTCTTAGCGTTTGCAGTTACACTTTATGAAACTGAATTATATTTTGCTTTGTTTTTAATCATAATGTGCTTTTGCTACTTAAAGATGGCTAATTAATTAGCTTGATTTTGAGGTCAAGTGCACTCACAGGCCTTGGGAAGGAACTTTGAGAATGTGCTTCTCCGACTGTGTGGCGGCACAACCTCAGTGCTGAGTACGGGAATCCAGCGTCAGTCACTGTAAAGAGCCGCTTTGCTGCTGAGGGCTGGGAATGCATCATCAGGCTCTTTAAAGAAGTGTTTGGCTGTTGTGCTGAGGGAATGTGGGCTGTCACAGAACTGCTTTGGTGCCCTACTCTGCCTCAGCTGTTGACCGCTGCCAGCTTGGCCCAGCTCAGGCGGGCAGCACAGCTGTGAACTAGAGATACAGTCTCTGCTGGTTTTTACCTTGGACTTCCCTGCTGGAAATTCAAGGTCATAACATCTAAAGCTGGTCAAGCTGGTCACAAATTTTTTTTTTGGACATTCCTGTGAAATAAACACAGTCTTAACCCTACCTACACCCCTCAGCTCTTTAGAAGTAAATGCCCAATTGTAGTCCATTTAAAGTGTATACACACAAATGTACTTCAATTTTTTAAAATCTTTTTTACATTTGGTGTTGACCTGCAAAATTTTGTGGGCAAAATCCAGTCATTTCAATACTAATTTCACTTCATCGACTTGGTGAAATTTCACCATTGGTGAAGAACTTTGACATGCAAATTCACTGCACCAACCAATAGCAAGTGAACTTTGTGTGGGCGAAGATTCATGACTTGGCAACAAAGCAAAATTGAGTGTCTACTCAGCCAGTTTTATTTAAAACTCTATACCTCAGTATTATAAAATTATGCATTAAGTGACTTTTTGTAAAGCAGTTATTTAGGGTTAGTTCGTTTGCTAGCCAGCAGAATAGCTTTGGAAGTTTGTCTTGCTGTCATTGTTTTTCAGTTCATGGTCACTTCCAGTCCCATTTTCTTTTTCAGAGTAATGATAAATATGACCGTACTTCTAGTTCAACTCCGCAATTAGTCAAAGTGTTAATTTATGAATTTTGTATGAGAAAATTATGAATTTGTGTGAGGTAATTTGTATGGTATCCTATGTTGTTGTTTTTTTTTTTTTTTTTTTTTTTTTTAGAAAATAAAAAAGTAATCGTAAAGGTCTACCCCTTAACCTAACCATCAGAGTGGTGTAAATAGATTGCATGGAAAGGTGCAAATAATAAATGTTAAAATTTTGCCACCAATTCACCAGAATGTAAATAGTTACAAATTCCCATGGGAGTGTGTTGGACTGTCACCAGTAAATCTAGCTTTTAAAATGTTGTTGCTGATCCAACACTGCTATAACTCTCGGTCCTACATTAATCAACTAGATTAAGTAGTTGACCATTTAAACTAGCAACAATTAGTGATCTAGCTAGATTGGTAGACCATCTTTCCTTGAATCTCTCCAAAAACTGAAGCAGCCAAAAGTGTTTGCTGATTTTAGGTGGATAGAGCTGGACTCCCAGGCTTGGCAAGCTGTGTTTAGCTGATATGCCATATGGTCTTCTAGTCTGACCAGAAAAGAGGTTTACCAGGCCTAACCAGCTTGACCAAGATGGTCTACCAATTCAGCCCCATTCCTACCACCTGGTAATCTTGGTCAACGTCCTAATCCTGATTTGGATCCATGTAACCAACTACTACTTTTAGCAGGTGGTAAGTTTATGCTATATCTAGATACAGTTGCATTTGACATACTTCCTTAAGATAGAATCTTCTGTGTATGTTTATGTCCAATATTGTGTTTGTATTTTTCAAAGTCTGTGTTTGGATTTAAATATTTGGCTGTTAGATTGGCCTGTTAAGGTGTGTAACTCTATATGCTTTGGAACCGCAACATACGGTACAAGGCTCCATTCATAGCCTCGGTTATTAAGCTCTGAGAGAGATTTTGATAAGTGTAAATGTGGGTGTATATTCATAAATAATTTCCAGAGAAGCTTTTTCACATTGCCTTTCCTGCTATTGAGTCCTCAGAGAGCACTTGTCAGTGACTTGTGGGTAAACTTAGCTAGTGCTGATAGGGAAGAGGTGGGAAAATTTTCAGTAGGCAAGAGGCTGTGCTCTCTCTCTCATTCTTTCTCTCTGATGTGTGTGACCGTGTTGAGTCATGAGCTCTGCTACAGGGATCAGAAGGGCTGAGGGGGAAAGTCCCGAGTCTTTTCCGTCTGCACCTGGACACACTCACATTCCACAGCCCACAGGCCTGAATGAGTGTGTGGGTTGTATGTTGTATGAATGTTGTATGAATCCTGTAATTCCTAACCACATGAAACACCTTGGAATGACATAAATTTAGCAGTTCTCTGTTGATATTTTCATTTTTTTTTAAAGGGCATGGTCTACCTTAATGTGTGTCTGACTCAAATTGGTCTGTTTATACAACCTCTCACCTGTTTTAGCACAAAAACACTTATAATTGTGCAATCATAAACACAGATTTACATAGCTATCTTACTGGGGACTTCCCATTGACTTTAATTATAGTTACACTAACGGTAATGTGAACTTTCTCTTAAAATATAAAATTTGATCTTTTTATGACAATGCAAGCATATTTCAGGTTCTTAACTTAATGATATATATATATATATATATACTGTATTTGTAAAATATAGTTTTTTGATATACATATTTAAAAAAATTTTTTTTAACTTTTCTTTCAGCAGCTGAGTCAAGCCAAGTCAACTTTTTTTATAGTGCTTTCACAATTTTTTTCAAAGCTGCTTTACATAACATTGATTAAAAGTGTTGATAAAAGTATTAATTAAAAAACTGCTAAAATACAAATTATTATTTACAATAAATAATTGCATCTTTTAATTTGTATTATTGTATTATAATTGTATTATTTTTGTACTTTTTGTATTATTATTATTATTATTATTATTATTATTATTATTTCAGTTAAAACTTTACAAACCATAAAAACCATAAATAGGGATGTTTTGAATGGTTTTTGCAAAATACTCGATAATGTCAAATCGCACATCGTTAAAACAACAATTACGATATTATCGCAGACGATATATATCGCACACCCCTAGTGTGAGCTATATTTCAAGTCTTCTGATAATTTTTATGTGTTTTGATAGAACAGAATGAAATTTAAGTTGTTATTTACTGACAATGTTGACATGCACTCTAGGGGAAAATTACCTGTAAATAACAAATTTTGCCACACGAAGTTGTCATGTGGCTTTAGAAAAGTCATATAGACTTATTTTAAGATACTTTTAGGGTGCTTTTAGAATGTGAAATCTACAGTGCCTATTAATTGTAAGTGCATGGAAAAGAGTGGCCAATACATTCTTCAAAATTTGTGTTTTGTTGAAGATATAAAGTCTGGAATGATGTTTGGAATGACATGAGGGTGAGAAAATGACAGAATTTAAATTTTTGGTTCAGCTATTCCTTTGGAAGGGGGGGGGGGGGTCCCAAGACTCCCTGAGATTTGTCTCTAAAATTATAGCTTGTTCAGAAACACACAGGTCTTTCTCCCTGCCTAGCCTTTTGACTGATTGTGTAAGTGTTTGAAAGCCCAGAGCTCGGAAGGAATGCTCTCCTGATAGCTTAAAATAACAGTAGGACGGGGTTTTGCACACGCTGCGGGGCCAGAACCTTGTTGTTTCCGGAATCATCTCTGACCTTCTCTCTTTTGTCCACTCCACAGGTTCTTGTGTGAGAGCTGAGGCCTTTCCCAGACACAACAGAAACCAGAGGCTGTGGTTGATCTCATGACTTCCTCCTCATTGTTTGCCTGTCTGTGTGACTGGAAACCGGCAGTGACGGACAGATGACTCCGGTCACTCTTAAACCAGGCTTGTGGAGAAACTGGACCTGGCTCCCCTTTAGAAGTAGTGACTAATAAAGGCCGACGGCAGAGCGCCGTGCTTTTCCCACACTTCTGAGGCAGCGTAACCTGTCATGCTGACCTTGTTGCTCAACTCTGCTTTCAGCTTGATGTCCAAATTATACCAGCACACTGCTGTCAAGTTGCTGAAGTGGTTTACACACAATCCTGCACCCAGTGGTCATTGTGAGTATTTTGCTCTCCCGTCTATTTCCTTTCTTCATTCGGTTATGTGTGTTGTAATAAGAGTGAGGCTGAATAGCAGGAATACACTGCCATATTGAGGTCAAAGATGGGGATCTGGCCTCTTCAGCTGCATATTTAAAACACCACAGTGAGCACTAACTTCGAAAAACAGGACTCGTAAATTGACAAGAGACGTTACAAGAGCATTGATAGCTTAGCCAGATGCTAGGCCCCCTGCGTGGGTGTGTGCATGCATGTCTGTATCCTATGCTCTGTGTGTGCTGTGAGCTGTGGTTTCATATGACTTTGAAAACCTTTTATTGCCATTGCAGTAAAAGTTTACATTTTAAAGAAAATGTCATGTGGTGTAACCAGCAAAAAAGTTATAGAATATTTGCTTTATACTTTGAATGTGTGCACAATTTAATCATTATTTTCCATACGTTTTTAAACTTTTTTTCCAAGGTAAAAAGTGTATTTTAATACCATCACAAATTATTAATTAATAAATATCACTATTTTGGGGCAGTCACACCACATGACATTTTACAACCTACCCTTGCCTTGTCATAAAAAGGACACATTTTCTGATATTTTACAGCTCAGTATGTATTAACATTAAAAGATTACACCAAACTTTAAGGTTTTACATTTTTGTCCTTTTTAATGAGACTTTCTTCTCCCTGTATATCAAATTAAGTAACATTGAATGGTTTTGTGCAGCACAAACTGTGTTTTACGCAACCAAGCAAAAATACTTGTTTTTCATACTTCACCAAAAATGATGTTTTCGTTGTGCCCCATGCTCTTCTTGCCTGTATATTTGACAGATTTGTGTTCTCTCAGCTGATTGGGGTCCACTGACCTACTTGCTCAGAATGACAGGGCTGTTTCTTCCTGGTGGTTACAAATCGTGAACGGGGGGCATCCTACAGGCTTGGAGAAAGGGTGATGTATGGGACTCTCGCGCTCTCTCTCGTACTATCTATTCTTTGTTCAGGGGCCGCTCAGTTACCCAGTGTTAACTCTTTCCCCTTTGACCTCCCCCACAGGAAGAACCAATGACAGACTCTGAAATCCAACCGCTCTCTAGAGACTCGTGTGTGTTACAGCTTCATCCAGGCAGTGTTAGGCCCTTGCATGCCTACAAATACTGAAGCTATCAGTTGAACTATACATTTCTCAGTAGTGATATGGTATGGCTTTAGAAAATATTTAATTATATCTGATATCATATGCAAATAAGGACTTAGAAATATTTAATGATATTTCATACGCAAATAAAGGATCATGTGATACTGAAGACTGGTGTAATGATGCTGAAAATTCAGCTTTGCTTCAAAGCAATGTGTGTGTGTGTGTGTAGACTATCATTTCATGAGTCAGGCTAAGGGTTAATGATTTATTAGAGTAGCATTGACATTCTTTACTACATTACATTTTACCTAACTATATTCTGACACTCAAAGTGCGAATGCTTTTTGGTGCTTAGAATTAAAGATAGTGATATCTGATTCACCTATTCAGAGTCGATTGTTTACGATGCACTGGTCAAACATCTGTTTACGATCCAGTCTGAATCATTGTGACAGCTCACTCAGGCACTGAATCATTTGGAGCCATTTCTCACGCAGTAAAACAATGACAGGATTTAAATAACCATGAACAGTTTTTTTTTTTTTTTTTAAGTTAGTAGTACATTTTGTTATTTAGGCGAATAGCAAAGGATTACTGTTTTTAACAATGTTTTGAAAGAGGAACTGCAAGCTGAATTGAGCACTCATTGCTGTCTCTCATGTCTAAAAGAGTTTCTGCATTTATAATGCTGTCTTCTGAAGATCACCATGCACAGCAGAAATTGTCAGCTCTCATGTCTCGCTCTTCCTCAAGCTCGTATTGTAAATTAGTAACTTAAGAAGTGTACGATCAATAATAGATGCCACTATGACTTTTGCTCCCAGACTAGACAGAAGACTATCAATTATGGATTGTTTTTTCATGACTAGGGAGGTTTTTATTTTGTTGTTATGCTCGTGAGATCGTCCTCTTATCACATATCACTGAAGGGCTTTTTAATAATTAAAAAAAAAGCCTTAAGACTAAGTATTTCGTTGATAATCTTGAAAGAAAAATTTTAAAATGGTGTAAATAAATGTGAAGAGATCTACTGGAGAGTTGTAGAACTTCACACAAGAAGTGATTTTAATGATGTACTTCTCTGTCCTCACGCCTTTCCAGGCCTGTATTGATTTCTTTTGTAAAGAAGATAAAAGAAAACAGTTTTTTTTAAATAACAATAACATAAATTACATAAAAGTAGCCTATATACGCTTTATTCCAAGTCATACGCTGACACTGTTTGTCAGTCAAACCAAAATTAATTTTTTACTGAACTTCACATTCATGAGAGAAATATCAATGTCCCTTTTGTGAACCCATTGTTCTGAGTTAGATTTAGTCAGTGTTTTGATTGACCTGGTTGGAAAAACTTGAACAATTCACTCAAAAATCATACTGAGCTGATTTATGTATTTGAATCACCAGGCAACTTAATGAACTGAGTGGAGGAAAAATCATCAGTGTATAATAACAAACTTCTTGTAGAAAGCCATTGTATAGCTTTAGAAGACTTTGAATGTATTGTATGAGTGATATGGACCATTTTTGTGATACCTCTGGTGCTCTTTGGTCATTTTAGATGAAAAATTCTAATGTTTTGTTTTCTTTAGAAGCATTGAAATGAAAATGAATGGGAAACAAATTTCTTGATACTGCGCCCAAACAAAATCTTTAATAATTATTATTATTAGAGATGCACCGATCGATCGGCCAGGGATCGGAATTGGCCGATTTTCCTCATGATCGGCCCGGATTGATGATCGGTCGGTCGGTCTCACTTCTTTCCGATTTCGAGCCGATCTGTTTTGTTACCAGCGGCACAGGCAATAACATCAGCCATGCATTGTCGCTCTCTTCTCTCCGACGACCCCTTCTCTCTCACACACATCTCATTCGCTCCGGTTAAATAGTGCTTGTGTTGCGCATTATAGTAATTCCCGCAGGTTTCGTTCGCGCTTACACCAAAAGCGCGCGCACCACCACTGATCTATATTAGTGGAGCGCACAAGCCGCACTCAGTCTCAAACAGCTGGTGAGCCACAAATACCAAAATGAGTGGCTAACTGCGCTAAAACGTTCAAATACATACAAAATTATGTCAAAATGCCCATCTTGGCGAGTATCCAGTTAAACACAGTCAGTTTTGGAACGTTCAATAGTTGAGAAAGAGAACGCATGTTGTGTAACACTATATTGGGTCCGTGGATAAACTATTAAAGGGACTGCAGTACAATATTCCTGCTGCTGTCTGTCATGTTAATCAAAGAACAAAAGACAAAGAAAATCATTTTCTGCTCTTGACTGAATACGTTTTATAACTTTAATGGTAAGCATTAATCTGTATTTAATTTTTACAATGAAGACTACAGAAATTAAAGTAATCAAATCTAAAATAACACTGACTTTAATTTCTGTAGTTCTTACCTGAATAAAAACTTACTTAACCTGAAAACTTAGTTTCATAGCTCTCTTTATTCTATTGCATTTATTTGTGCTGTTGTTTGCCTTTTTTTATTATTTGTTCTTATTTTAATACTGACTTTTTACTTGTGTTTTTTTATGAAAATAAAACTTTGTGTTGAAGAAAAGTAGATTTTTGTTTGTATATGCTGTCAATTATAGTTCTTAGAAAGAATATCGGAATCGGCAAAAATCGGTATCGGCAGATCACACAAACAAAAAATCGGAAATAGGAATCGGCCAAGAAAATTGCAATCGGTGCATCTCTAATTATTATTTTTATTTTTTTTTTCTAGATATCAACCTTAAAGTTGGAACACAACTTTTTAGATTGGATGGATTTGATTTTCTCACAATTTTAGAGACGAAAAATATTTAAGGTTTTTATATTTCATATAAATAAAAAGTATTTTTGTGCATTTTTTTCACAATAATAAACTTCTATAACTTTTTTCAATGAACTTTTTTAATGACATTTTTTATTTATTTTCCTCCCACTTTGGCAATAATCTTCTTTAAAAATGGTCTTCTTTAAAAAGCATTGAAGATTTATGTCAGTTGGAAGTTGTAAATTTCATTTTCAGGTCTATGCTCAAAAAGTGGTTAACAGGTAATACATTGATTACAAGTAATGCATAAATATAATTTAGTAACAAAATATTTGAAATCTTCAGTCCCCATTCATTGTATTTCCATAGAAAGAAGAGTTGAACATATACAGTAAGAGTGAAAGTCATACAGATTTGGAACAACGTGGGTGAGTAAGCGATAGTTCACTTTTTTTGGTGGCTTTAAGCTTGCATGTTCGGCTTTCATCAGCCTGCACTTAAGTTTGGGTTTCCATCTGCTCATCAGAATGTTAAACATCAAAGGCAGGCGTGTTTTAAAGACTATTTAGGAGAATTTGGAAGCCCTGCAAACAATAATGATCAAAGTTTTTGCATGTCTTTCTTGGTTGTCCGGCATGTTTAGTCAGAGTGCTGCTCCTTGCTTCAAATGCTGAAGATTAAAAATGTGCTTGTTAGTGACGACACTGTTCATTGACACACCAGTCACCCACATGTTCAGAGCAACCCGAACACTTTGATTGAGGAACTTCAGGCATTTTCTTTTATGGTTTTTCAGTGTGTGTGTGTACTCGGCCACCCTGGATTCCTGAAGAGTTTTCTTCCTCTGCAGCATTTTGCCTGCCATAATGTGACTGACACAATACCTCCATCCCGCCCCTCGCTCCATCACTCTCGTCACGCTGATTTACGCTCTAAGATTTTTGCTGAGTAAATTCTGTGCCATATCCAAATCCCCCTCTTCCCGTCCTCCCGACACTCCCTCCCTCAGATGGATTTATACTGATTTTAAGACTTTATCTTCTCTGGGTTTGTAATTTCTCTAAGCAGACGCTTAACCAATGCAAAGCTTTGCTGACTAAGATGGTTGGGAGTTAGAGAGAGTGATCACAGCCACAAGTGCTCACAATCATCAGCACACACACACACACACATGTGCATATCCATACAAACGCATGCACTTAAGGACATACGTGTACAGTCACGCGATATCTGCATGAAAGCCTCATGTTTAGTCTTACTGTTTCCTTCCTCCTTTTATATGTCCATACTGTTCACATATGGACTCATTTATAGTGCCTATAAACTTGAATTTTCCCTCAAAATTGGATTTACACACAGAAATGGGCATATGCAAATGTATTTAAGAGAATGTATGTGTGTGTATTCTTTCATGCAATATTTACTTTTTTTGTTTGGTTGTTCTTGGTTTAAAAAGGTATTTTCCCCAAAAAATGTAAAATAATTTTTTTATTTTATTTATTATAGTCAACAGAATCAATATTTCAATATTTACAAAAACATAATCTATCTATCTATCTATCTATCTATCTATCTATCTATCTGTCTATCTGTCTATCTGTCTATCTGTCTATCTGTCTGTCTGTCTGTCTGTCTGTCTGTCTGTCTGTCTGTCTGTCTGTCTGTCTGTCTGTCTGTCTGTCTGTCTGTCTGTCTGTCTGTCTGTCTGTCTGTCTGTCTGTCTGTCTGTCTGTCTGTCTGTCTGTCTGTCTGTCTGTCTGTCTGTCTGTCTGTCTGTCTGTCTGTCTGTCTGTCTAGTCAACAAAGTAAAATATTTACAAAACATTTTTAATCAAAATTTGTTTAGAAATAAATCAATAAATACAATGTATTCATAAATGTGTAACTGTTAAAATCAATGAATATGTTTAAAAAATATTTATTAAAATATTTATTATATAATAAATGTGATGTTTGATTATACTGTGATTCAAAATATTCATATAATTTGTGTTATGTATGTTATATAATTTATATATAATACAATGTTTTACCTTTGCCATGTGTTTTCACCTTCTTTTTTTTAATCTTTATAATTTTTCCTTTTCTTTATGGTGGACCAATATATTTCTCTTTTGTGGCTAACATATTGATGGTATAATGTCATTTAACATAATTATTATAAGGAAATGAATCATTGCATGGCTAAATAAAAGGATAAACCATAATCCAATTACATCAGTTTATAATTTCCTCTCCAGTTCACAAGCCTTTCTTCCCAAAGCTTCAGTCTTACCGTTCCACTGCCAAATAAACATGTAGGACAGAGGCTGTTATTTGGATATCTCACCACACAATTACTGATTCTCATTCCAGCTGAAAAGGCCACAGCGACCCTAGAGAGAAGAACATTGCGTTCGTTCAGTGAAGATAAATGTCTTTATTTTCACAACCATGCAGAGGGCATGCTTCATAACTGACAAACCATGAGTCAGTCTCAGTCCTTTAAAACTGATATTCGTCCCAGAGTGGGAGTGGATTCACCCATCAAACAAACAGACTGAACAGGCAGACGCGTCTCCTCTCCCAGGCCTGTTTGGAGAACGGAGAGTTCCTTGTTTGTCAGTGTGTTTGGGGAGTTGGGAGGGAGAGGGAGCGGATGTACGTTGAAGTCAGTTCCTCTTTTTGTGCGGAACGATATGAGGTCTGAGTGGGGCAGTTAAGGGTGCGTTGGTGCCAAAAGCATTATTTGGAGTGAGCTAGACAGTAGCCGTCAAAACAGGAAAGGCAAACATCAGATGCTGAGATCTGCAGCACGCCATGACTGTAACCTCAAGCCTCGGCCCCCAGCTCTCACAAACTCAACTTCCTGTTTAGCAGAGCAGAGGGGGATGACCCTGCGGTAAAACGCAAGTAAAAGTAGAAACAACTGACTAGAATCCAACAGTCATCTGTAGCGTTTAAATAGTGACAGGTGCGACCTGAAAATGTGCACTTTGGGCTGCTTTTATGTAGTCATTCTCTTCTGAAAAAAGATAGTATCATGTTTTTGAACATAGTTGTATTTATTGATTGATTGATTAAATAAATAAATACATGCATTTATGTATTGGAATAAATGCGTAAATACATTTCTGTATGTATATTTATAATATCACAAGTTGTTATATATATTTGTATAAATATAAAAATATTTGAAATCAATAAATACATCTTTGTATGCAGAATTTTTATGAATAATTATTTAAATCAATACATTTAAAATATGTATGTATTGTAATAATAAATACATGTATTTAGGCTATATTTATAATATTTAAAATATATATGTATACACATTATATTAGTGCCTAAATATTTAAAAGCAAATATCTTTATTTAAAAAATACAATTAAAAATACAATTAAGCATATTATGTATTTATAAATATTTATAAATAAATGTTTCTATTTAGAAATAAATCAGTAAACAAATGTAAAAAATATTAGTAAAAACAGTAAATATGTTTATATTTAGAAATAAATCAATATATTTGTTTATTGATGTATAAATATATCTGGAAATTAATAAATAAATGTAAAAAAATATCAGAATCAGTAAATACATTTATGTATGTATAAATATTCATACTCTTTAGAAATAAATGTATGCATGTATGTATCTATCTTTTATTTATTTATGTCTAAGCTAATGTAGCCTATCAATACTAACGGCCAAAATAGTCTCCAAACAAATAAATAAACCAGCCTTTTCTAACTTTAGCTGGTTTCAGCTTATCTGGTTTAAGATCATGCTAGCCAGGTCAAGCTATAGACTCCCAGACTGATCAGCTAAAAAGTGCCAAAAAACCCTCTAAAACCAGCCAAAAGACAATGCTGGAAGACCAGCGAAGATCAGAAAGCCAACTTAGGCTGGTTTAAGATTTTGTTTTCTTCCCAATAGGGTGGACCAGATAACGGCCATAATGACACGTTTGAAATCATGTAAAACAAGCTATGATTTTGAGTTGCACTTTCCAGCAGAATTTCTTCTCAAGACATACCAAGTCTTATTCTTTTAAAACATTCACAAACCCTGTGGGGTTTTTTTATAATTTATTTTTTTCTTCCCGGCATGAGCTCTGCACATCATTATTGCTACACCCTAAGGCACTTTTGTGACTAGAAATGCAGTTATTATTTTCACATCAGTGATATGATGTACTTGGCTCATTTCAAGTGATATGGCAGGGTTGGTGAGTAAGAGCCCAGAGAAGGATTGGGGTTTGGAATGATGTGGTGAGGCTGATCCTTATGGTTGCCCCCTGCTGGCAGGAGCAGGTGTCTCCAGCATTAGTGTGCTCCCCTACTGCTTTCAGCAGGGCAAGGGGAGTCGAGTCTACCTCATTAGGAAGGGTGGGCTATAGCGAGCAAGAAATAGATAGATCCTAATATTGCTGTGATCGTGTGCTGTATGTTTTTTTTTTGTTCTTTTTTTCAAAGCTTCTCCAGACACGAGAACGCTGCTCAATTAGGCTGTCGACTCATGACTTAATGAGGAACCAGCCATGACGGCGTACTCTAATTCATGACAAATTGCCTAATTGTTGCTGGCTATTCACGTGCTCTGGACGAGGTGAATGTGCAGTACCACCATCACTGCCGCTGTAAGCCTGCATGGTTTTGTGGCTCTTCTCATCTACTGAAAACTTTCTTGCTTTGATCATTCTTCAAACTAACCCTTTTTTTTTTTTTTTTTTTTTTTTTTTTTTTTTTTTTTTGTGGCCTAAACCTTGCATTAGTCTAGGTGTGTTATCATAGTTTAAACCCATTGTCTTAAAGTTTTGGTTGTAAACCATATTCTCAGTGCATATCATATATGTCTTAAATTAAGAGTTTATCATTATATTCAAAATAGCGTATTTACTTGCAAACACACACTCTGCTGAATACTGTATGGCACAATGCAACACTCAACTTGACATTCCATTTGCAATATGATGAATTATCTGGGAATAATTGCATTTTTGGACTGCTAAAATTGAATTTAAAATGCAAAATAACCCATTTTTACTTCCATATGATAGCTGGATGGCACTTGCTGAATTAAATATGCAACATCATGAGGCAGGACTCCAGTCTAAAAAATTGACTACAGAACCATTGGCTCCTAAAATGCAACATTTAGGAACCAAAATGACAAATTACAGAATCGCAAAAGATGTTTGTTCATAAGCGGTTTAGTTCTTGTTTGGTGAAGCCTGTTCAGTGATTCTGATTGTTTGAGTATCTGATAAATGTCGATCTTTTTTGTAAAAATGCTAAAATCGATTCATCATTACAGTTGGACCTCACTATGCTAATCAGTGTCCAATTATTATTTTTAATATATAATTTAATTTGAATTAGTAGTTCCCAGTTCATATAAAAACCGAACATAACCAAAAATACTCGTACGAATTCAACTGAACAATTAACTCATTGAGTGACTGATCAAACTGCTTTGAGTGAGGTTGATGCCTTGTTCTGTTCTGAAGGGTTCATCCCTAATATCTTTAAAGGGTTTACCATCCAGGATAAGAGGAGATGAAGGGTGTAGGGGACCAAAAAGTTTTTCCTTGGACCACACTTCTGCATAATCTTGCCGAGCCAATTAAGGAGGTGTCATTGTCGCATAATTAAACCTGTGCAAATAATCATGGGTGTGAAGTGTCCATCAGTTCTACTCTTTAAAAATCTTTCACTCTGAAGGGCCCTTTGAAGTGGCCATAGGGAGGCCATGGTTGTTCTCACTCCGAAGTGCCCTTCAGAGGTGGATTTATCCCATTTAGAGAGACAGTGAATCTTTAAAAAGAAGCTGTTCGTAAGAGTCATTTGATTGCGAATCGGACATTGCAGCTTGTGCTGAAGTGAACTCTAAAGATGTAATTAACTAACGGCACATCATGAGATATTACAAACTCATATGGACACAGATATTAATTATTAAAAAAATAAAGGAGGGGTAGGTGATTTGGTTCAAAACCATTTTTTGTTATGCTGGTTGAAAGTCTCTTCACATCCAGATAGCAATCACTAAAGCAGTGGTCTAAATTTATTTATATGTATTTATATCGTCTTTGGAAGGCGTAGGACCATAAAATGTTCATTCAATCATATTCCTCAGTGCAAAGGCTACGATAGGCTGTCCTGCCTGCCTGTCAATGTATGTATTGGCATACCTCCATGCACCGTTTGCGCAGACATGATACATCATCAGCGTGTTCCGTTACACTATTGCAGACCGAGCAAGAATGGATGGTGGTGTTATTGTAATATTATGCGCTTTGTACTATGTTTTCTCACCGGTGAATAAGCTAATCTGAGAGCATTGCATTCATCCCTCATCGTGTCGCTGGTTAGCCTGTGGTCTGCTGTGCGCATTCATGTATTTTGGAGGAGGCGTGGCTTTGGAGAGTGATTTGCAGGGAGGGTGGGATCTTATGCTTTCAAAGCTACTTTGCTATCACTAGCCTCTCTGAAATCACCTACCCTACCTTTAATTATTGTTACTTTTGTCGTATTTCGTACCAATTTAGTGACAGCCCTGTGAGATCATATGACACAATAGAACATATACTGTACTACAATTCTAAATATTTCCATTCAAAATATTGCCTCTATATATTCCCTCAAAGCCTCTGAGAAAATTTCTGGTGATAATGATTAAAGTATTTGAGGAAAAACAACCACATAGTAAGAAAAAATTGATCTGTAGCTTATAAACAAGACTTTTAAAAAGTGTGCAACCACTATACCCACGTGTGAGGATATTGGCTCAAGCTGAAGGTCACTGCATGGCTGCAGAGCATTTCCAAACAGTCCATTATTATGCTTGCACATTCCAGAGTCTTGGAAACACAGAGACACATAGAAAATGTGTTTTTGTGTAACCCTTCAGTAGACCTGAATTGCTTTTTCACCTCATTGAACATTACCCTGAATTCTGATGCAATACCTGTGGCTTTAGTCTTTTTTTTCACTCTTCTCCTTTCATGCAAACACACACACACACACACACACACACACACACACACACATGCACATCAGTTAGAATTATGCCCTTTAAGACTCTCCCTGGCTCCGTTTCTAGCCAAAAATCGCGAGGCAGTCTAGCGCTGGCTTCTCTCGATCAGACACTCACTGGTACCTCCAGACACTGCTTTAACAGCTCCCTGGCGCCCTCCCCACACACAGCTGTGCCGGTGACCCAGTAAACTCACAAATGAACCAGCGCTCGTGCCATCTCATTGGCTGGATCAGAGACGCATGCCAAGCAAAGAAACACAACTCAGCCTCTCCGTCTCTGTCAGCTTTTTCACTCTTCTCCTTTCATGCAAACACACACACACACACACACACACACACACATGCACATCAGTTAGAATTATGCCCTTTAAGACTCTCCCTGGCTCCGTTTCTAGCCAAAAATCGCGAGGCAGTCTAGCGCTGGCTTCTCTCGATCAGACACTCACTGGTACCTCCAGACACTGCTTTAACAGCTCCCTGGCGCCCTCCCCACACACAGCTGTGCCGGTGACCCAGTAAACTCACAAATGAACCAGCGCTCGTGCCATCTCATTGGCTGGATCAGAGACGCATGCCAAGCAAAGAAACACAACTCAGCCTCTCCGTCTCTGTCAGCTTTTCTTTAATCCCATTCCAAAAATCCTCCTTATTTTTCCCTGCTATGCCCGCAGCAGATCTGTTTCCATCATGAGATGTCGTGTTCCCAAATAATATAATTTTGACTGCAGACATGTGGCGATTTCCTCTAAATCTGTCAAGTGAAACAACACAAGACAGATTAGTTCTCTCTGTTCTCATGTGCTTTCCACTTCCACTTTCCCATTGGCTCTCTCTCATTTCTGAAGGTCTGCTCCCTCCCTCTATGCTCTTACTGTTATTGTTTTTTTTATATACAAATCGTGGGAGAGCGGAGAGCTGGGAGCCTGTCTCTCTCTATGTCCTGACCAGTCCCATGAGCAGTGGACGCAGTATATGGAGGTTGTATTAACTTTGTAATTACATGGACGCAATGTTTGATAAAGGATGATGATGTATAACTATTGTGTTTTTATAATATTTTATAATAAATATTCATGTAGTTCGTATGACCATTCCTATTAGGAGACCATCAATTTGTATGGCATATTATTTATATAAAGGCCAAAGTTGAGACAGATGTTCAAATGTTTGGGTTTCTCTCGATCTTTTTCACCTCATTGAACTTCTCTTATATAACTTATCTTATGTAAGATTTTTAAATGTTTTTGAAAAAAGTATTTCCAAGGCTGCATCTAATTGGTCAAAAATTCAGTAATTGGAATTGCATTTGATAAAAAAAAATTATAAAATACAGTAAAAAAAAAAACAGTAAAATTGTGAAATCTTATTACAATTAAAAATAAAATGTTTCTGTTTTGTTATATAATAAAATGTGATTTATTCTTGTGATGCAAAGCTGAATTTTCAGCATCATTACTCCATTCAGTGTCACATGATCCTTCAGAAATCATAATATGCTGATTTGCTGATCAACAAACATTTGTTATTATCAATGTTGAAAACAGTTGTGCTGCTACATATTTTTGTGGAAACCTATTTAATTTAATTTATTTTATTTTAGATTAATGGAAAGTTTTAAAGAACTGTTTTTATTTGAAATAGAAAAAAAGCACAAGTCTTTAATGTTACTTTTTATTGATTTAGAAGTATTAATTTCTTTCAAATATTTGATCACACTTTATTTTAAGGTCCAATTCTCACTTTTAACAAACCATTAACTGTTTATTGAGACTTTAAAGCTGCCTGCAGTCCGTAACTTTTTTTGTGTTCCAAATTTACAAAATTAATACAATAAGCGAGTACATCATGAATCAATTTTCCAAACAGTGTTTTTGGCTTATCCTGAATCACTACATTACACCTATAATAAGTTTCTATATTTGGACTATTTAAGTACCTGCATGAAGTAGCTCCGGCTACAGTGTTCTTCCGCAAGACGCACGCGGTTCTGTTTATTAACCGCTAGAGCGCCAAACGTTACAGACTGCAGCTTTAATTTGCTGCTTATTAATAGTTAGTAAGGTCGTTGTTAGGTTTAGGTATTAGGTAGGATTAGGGATGTAGAATAAGGTCATGCAGAGTATGTGCTTTGTAAGCACTAATAAACAGCCAATATGTTAATAATAGGCATTCTAATAAGCAACTAGCTAATAGTGAGAATTGGTTTCTATACTAAAGTTTTATCAAGTATTTTCAAAGCAAATGAAATGTTTTGAAAAGAGGGCAGTCTAAATTAGTGACATATTCATATTGCTAAGTCATATCGCTCTGTTAGCTAGTCAAGGTTGAATTTGGTGAGAAATGTTTGAGCTCATTTCAAACTTTTTCAAAAGCTATGCTGAAATTTGATGATACCAAAGTTGATATGTACTTAAAAACAAGACCCATGGGACTACCTGGGTATTTTACCCTGAAACAAAGCTCTCTGTTGTTTTAGAGAAATCATTGAGTCATTAAAGTGATCTCATTTGTGATTTTTCTTTATGGTTGGGTTAGCTTTAGCCTTTTCCAGAGATCCAGATGCAACAGAAACTGTTCCTGTTCTCCCTCAGGTCCTGCTCCTCAACATGATCCTTCAGAAATCATAATATGCTGATTTGCTGATCAACAAACATTTGTTATTATCAATGTTGAAAACAGTTGTGCTGCTACATATTTTTGTGGAAACCTATTTAATTTAATTTATTTTATTTTAGATTAATGGAAAGTTTTAAAGAACTGTTTTTATTTGAAATAGAAAAAAAGCACAAGTCTTTAATGTTACTTTTTATTGATTTAGAAGTATTAATTTCTTTCAAATATTTGATCACACTTTATTTTAAGGTCCAATTCTCACTTTTAACAAACCATTAACTGTTTATTGAGACTTTAAAGCTGCCTGCAGTCCGTAACTTTTTTTGTGTTCCAAATTTACAAAATTAATACAATAAGCGAGTACATCATGAATCAATTTTCCAAACAGTGTTTTTGGCTTATCCTGAATCACTACATTACACCTATAATAAGTTTCTATATTTGGACTATTTAAGTACCTGCATGAAGTAGCTCCGGCTACAGTGTTCTTCCGCAAGACGCACGCGGTTCTGTTTATTAACCGCTAGAGCGCCAAACGTTACAGACTGCAGCTTTAATTTGCTGCTTATTAATAGTTAGTAAGGTCGTTGTTAGGTTTAGGTATTAGGTAGGATTAGGGATGTAGAATAAGGTCATGCAGAGTATGTGCTTTGTAAGCACTAATAAACAGCCAATATGTTAATAATAGGCATTCTAATAAGCAACTAGCTAATAGTGAGAATTGGTTTCTATACTAAAGTTTTATCAAGTATTTTCAAAGCAAATGAAATGTTTTGAAAAGAGGGCAGTCTAAATTAGTGACATATTCATATTGCTAAGTCATATCGCTCTGTTAGCTAGTCAAGGTTGAATTTGGTGAGAAATGTTTGAGCTCATTTCAAACTTTTTCAAAAGCTATGCTGAAATTTGATGATACCAAAGTTGATATGTACTTAAAAACAAGACCCATGGGACTACCTGGGTATTTTACCCTGAAACAAAGCTCTCTGTTGTTTTAGAGAAATCATTGAGTCATTAAAGTGATCTCATTTGTGATTTTTCTTTATGGTTGGGTTAGCTTTAGCCTTTTCCAGAGATCCAGATGCAACAGAAACTGTTCCTGTTCTCCCTCAGGTCCTGCTCCTCAGGAGAGGTCATGATAGACTGTTCTATTTTCATCGTCTTGATATTCCAAAGTCAGATCTCAGGGAGACAGTGAGCACTCTTGGGAGAGTCAAGTGAAGATGTGTTTTCCTCTTAACTTGGTGTTGATATGAAAATTATCTGAATTCACTTACTTTGAAGATAAGGAACACTAGTTCATCATTCTGGGGTATCAATATTGTTCCATGCCAAAGAAAACTTTATTCCTGCCCTTGATATGTAAATATTTAGAAAGGGGAAAAAACTAACTGTTTGATTGGATTTCCACAAAGGAGGTGTTTCAAAAAATCTCCATGCTTTTTCATTACGTGCTGCTTGAATTTCCTCGCTCTAAAACATAATAAGAACACCATACTTATAAAATAAAGTTATAATACATCATTGAAAGTCATGTGCCTTCACATTCATCTCAAGTCCTTTTTTGTGACAATACCGACTGCAAATTCAGTCATCATTTCCTGTTGGCGGGTATTGGATGGGAAGTCATTTTCCATTGACTGAGGTCTCACTACTTCCTTTTGATGGCCAGTTAAAGATAAATAAGAGGGAAAAGGATTGACACCCCTTATCCTTCCTTCTCGATGGTGACATCACTCACAGACTGTCACAGGCCCGTGGGTTATTCACATACGCTCCTCCCCTGCTCCCTAGGCATGGTGACACATGCTCTTTGAGCGTTGGTGTTGCATTTACCCATTGAGAGATCGCACCTATCTGTCCATCTTCTTAACTGTGAATGATGGCGGTCTAATAATAGAGAGGCCGTCTGCATGGAAATAAATTATATTTTCCTATTCTATTCCAATTCTCTGGTAAGGATGCAAGCCACAGGTCTGGTAGCTCTTGTGTCTCTTTTTCTCACTCTGTGTTCCGCTGGCCGAAAACGGGTATGAAGGAAATAGAAATAGTCACACTTACTGATTAATTTATGACTTCTAAGTGGGGGTCAAATGAGATGAGGTATTACACACTAGCGTTGGATAAACCTGAAAGTTGTTCGTGGAAGACTGTTACAGCATTTTTTTTCACCTTTTTCTCCACTCTCCAGATTTGATTAACACCAGGTATCATAACTCTTCTGAAAAGACCTGATTAGGCTAGCATGAATTTCCATGCCGGGCAGGAACCTGCATCCAAAACATAGTCTATTAAAAGATGACCTGATTTCTGAAATTAAAACCCATTTAAAATCACATTTCTAGGTTAGCAGTCAACATATAATTGAAATGGCAGATTTTATGACTTAAAACATAATTTGACCGTCTTAAATGCAGGACTGGCAGCATGTTTCCACCTCTGAGTAAACATAAAAAAAAAAGTTATTAGATCAAATTTAAAATAAGAAATTTGAGACGTACAATTGCAAGTATGGAAAATAGTTGTATAATAAATATAATATAATATATAATACAAATATATACATACATACATACATGCATACATACAGGTGCATCTCAATAAATTAGAATGTCGTGGAAAAGTTAATTTATTTCAGTAATTCAACTCAAATTGTGAAACTCGTGTATTAAATAAATTCAATGCAAACAGACTGAAGTAGTTTAAGTCTTTGGTTCTTTTAATTGTGATGATTTTGGCTCACATTTAACAAAAACCCACCAATTCACTATCTCAACAAATTAGAATACTTCATAAGACCAATAAAAAAACATTTTTAGTGAATTGTTGGCCTTCTGGAAAGTATGTTCATTTACTGTACATGTACTCAATACTTGGTAGGGGCTCCTTTTGCTTTAATTACTGCCTCAATTTGGCGTGGCATGGAGGTGATCAGTTTGTGGCACTGCTGAGGTGGTATGGAAGCCCAGGTTTCTTTGACAGTGGCCTTCAGCTCATCTGCATTTGTTGGTCTCTTGTTTCTAATTTTCCTCTTGACAATACCCCATAGA
>NW_015542555.1:311297-311625 GCF_001515605.1 Sinocyclocheilus anshuiensis
CACAAACACATTTATCCATTATTTTGATTTCAAATCCAAACATTATCACTGAAAGTGCTTTTTCAGCATTGCAATTCTTTTTTACACAGTACAGTAATACCATCTTTCACAGACATGTTTAAACAACATGTAATTATAAATGTAAGCAACACATTATTCAATGCTTTTTACTTTTGCATTTACTTCTAGATTTATATATTAATTTGCTCAAGCAAGTGGCAAAATACTTAAACTACTTTTCTTACATTATAAAAAACTTACCATTGACAGAAATAGTCAGCTCTACTGCCTTTTCTTTTGCATTTAAATCTTTATTACAAGCAATCCT
>NW_015542555.1:311709-312224 GCF_001515605.1 Sinocyclocheilus anshuiensis
TCAAAAAGCCATATGTGTTGACTGTGAAACACAGTAGACTTTAATAATATGCATTTATGTTGTAATTACTACATTTTCGTGTCAATCCATGTTCATATTTACTGCAAACAATGCACTGTTACTTTAATTCAGGGCTTGAAGCGCAGCAATAGACTCTGTGCGGAAACCATCTCTGCACTGCTGCAGACGCACCACTCCTGAACGCACTGCTGGACCGCGACCGTGTGCAGTGAACGCTTTAATCCGTTAACATGAGTGCGCCAAAATAATACGCACCACGTATGCACCGCAAACGGAGTAATGTGAATCTGGCGTTATGTGTGTGCGCTGCGAGTGTGCATGAGCGTACGGTCTCCAGGAGAGCGCGCGAGCGCTGAATGGTTAAAGGGGTCTCCACATAAACATAAAACAATGTCAGCATTTGTGATCTGAGAAATGAGAAATGACAAACTACAAACGCTACTCTACACTGCTCAAAACTCGCGTTTGAATCGTCAGTGGCAAATTCTTTAAAT
>NW_015542555.1:312415-313018 GCF_001515605.1 Sinocyclocheilus anshuiensis
GGCATGACGAAGCGGATATCGTCCTCTTTTGGAAGACCAAACAAAGTAGTTTCGCTTTCACAGCAAAACACACAGCGCCTTCAAGACATGGCGGCGGCGGCTGCAACAACAATACTACAGCAAGAATAAAAGTTACACCTTCTTTCTTTGCGTGAACATTTGGGCGGCATTATGCAAATCTTCCCACATCATGAAGTGATGATGTGGGAATGTGATTCCCACATGGTTGACTCTTAACTTTTATAAAGAATATCTCTTTGGATTTGGGACTTTAGTCTGGCAAGAATTAAAAAGTAATGCAATTTATAAACTTTAGTGACAATGTGACACTGCCTCAATTGTGCAAGTGACAATTCCTGTGTCAACTGTGCAGTGCGCAGCTCACTTATAGACAGACGCGATGTGATTTTAAGCCATTTGCGTATTTTGAGAGAGAAAGAGAGAGAGTGCAGAGCGCACGCGCGGTGATTCACTCGCGCAGTTTGTGAAATGACGTCTCTCGCAATGTTTTCAAATTACTTTAAGTTATTTAATGTGTGTGTGTGTGTGTGTGTGTGTGTGTGTGTGTGTGTGTGTGTGTGTGAGTGTGTGTGTGTGTGTGTG
>NW_015542555.1:313252-328563 GCF_001515605.1 Sinocyclocheilus anshuiensis
GGTGGGGGGAGTGAATGTACAGGTATGGGTCACCATACTTGGCCACATGTCACTTCACATTTTTTTTTTCACATATATATATATATATATACGTATACATAATAAATATAGACAGCACACATACAAAGAAGAACAGCATTTATTTGAAATGGAAAATACTTGTAAATGTCTTCACTGTCACTTTTGATCAGTTTAATTCCTAGTTAAAAATATCCTTGCGTAATAAAAGTATGAAATTCTCAAAAAAGAAGAAATCTTTCTTTCTTTCTTTCTTTCTTTCTTTCTTTCTTTCTGTCTCTCTCTCTCTCTCTCTCTCGCTTTCTTTCTTTCTTTCTTTGTTTTGAAAAAGAAAGAAAGCTTGTTTTGACCTCTCTCTCTCTCTCTCTCTTTCTAGGCATCAGTGATCAGTTAGTTTTCTTTCCTTTTATAAAACCTCTAACATCTCTGTGGTAGGCCATCAGCGAGCGACTGAACAAACACATGAATGCTAAACATCCATCATAGTTTCTTTTGAACTTCATTTCGAGACTAAAGACCGGAGCCTAAATCCTTCCTGAGCTGAGAGGCAGTAACTGCTACCACAAGCTCTCTGTAGAGTCACAGCGCTGATTTAAGATGTACCTCCTCATGCACACATTAACTCAGCTCTCTGCCTGATCTGCAACAACGCAAAATACAGTCAGTCATCAGTAAGTGCATAGCGCGCCTCTTCCAATTACCGCAGCGGTGACATCATGAGCACATGTGCTCTGCAGCCCAGCGCTGAGTCTGAATTAATGTTTGGCGCTCAGTAACCAAACACGTCACACATATGTGAAGCTGTGGCCTCTCTGGGTGCCGAGATAGTCGCTCATTTCCCTTCAATCTCGCATTAGTTGAGTCCAGTATGAGGTAAGGCACAATAAACTGCCATGACTCTACGGATCTGGCCTCTTCTGCTCTCTCGATTAGAAACAAAGCCATAAAACCTTACGAGCAAGTTGTGCGACTGTGTATACAAATATCTATTGTCTCTAATTAGATAATCACTACTTTTTTTATTGCTTAGAGGTTGCCCTTTTCTAGCTCGAGAAACTTAATTGAGTTCTTGGTTATGTATTATTATTATTTTTATCAGATGTTTCTTCTGAAACTATTCAGGAACAATAAAAATAAATGGGACAGTTGTTGGCATACAGTAGGAGTATAGAGCTATGAAATTAATTTGGATCACAAAACTCAGATAAACTGGTCTTTGAAGAATTGAATGAGAAATGGGTTTGTTGAGTTCATTATGAACAGTTTAAAGCTTTCACAGAGTGTGACGTCGTTGTGATCTCTTCTGAAGCTCTAGAGGAAACTTGTGTTAGGTTACTGGGGACATATCTGAAACGCAGGGGACTTAAAGGAATAATTGACCCAAAAATGAACACACTGTCATCATTCACTCACCCTTATGTTGTTATAAACACATATATTACTTTATTTCTTCTGTGGAACATAAAAGAAGAAATATACAAAGATTCAGGTTATGTCTTCTAAATGAATAAAGTATCATTCATTTTTAATTAAGTTCACATTACTTACAAATTTGTCAGATTTATCAATTTTCTTTTTATGTTAAAATTATGGAATTTAACCTTTTTTCTCTCTAAATACATGCTATTAATTGTATTGTGAATGATTCAACCATGTTTATTTTTTTTATTTTATATCATATTTTATTTTATCTTATTTTATTTACCTCAATTTTTCATCAAAATGATATAACTTAATCTTTTGGAGAAGGACAAATTGGTGGCCTTTGGTACTTTTTTCAACTTTTTTTTCTAAACGTGATTCGGATTATGTCCTCTAAATGAATACATTATCTTTCATTTTTATTTATTAAATTCATATTACTGAAAATGTATTAGTTTTATTAACATTTTTTAAGGCTAAAACCAGCATGAAATGGAAACTAACCTTATCTTTTTTTCCTAATGCATGTTGATCGTATTGTGAAGGATTCAACCATGTTTATTTTATTTTATTTTCTGTTTTTTATCAGTGTCATAACGTAATCACTCAGTGAAACAACTTCTATGGTGTATAGTACAAAAGCTAGACTTTGCATTTATTCAGCATAAGCCCCTCCCTTTCTTACAACCAATTGCAAGCTCATGTTCATATTTGCCTCCACCAATCAACAGCCAATGAAGAGAACCAAATTCCCATTCTGCGTTTTTTCTTTCTTTCATGTTTTCATTTTCAATATTCCATTTCCACTAAAAGATAAGATCTACTTTCAGTGCATTGCAACTAAGTATTTAAAGGGAATATTTGATACATAGGACAATCGAGGACATTTACTTTGAAGAGCAATAACCAAATTATATCATTAAGTCATGTTTGAGAGAACAAGAGGGTAAGGAATGAGAATGATCCCTTTCATCAAAAGTCTCAATTCAATCTCACTGCAAGATTTAAAGAATAAAGAGATGGCTTTTAGGGTTATAGTGTTTAGGACACACAAGTGGGCTCTCGTGTTTACCTTCTCCAGGCCTTTGTCTGTGTGCAATGTGTTCCTGCATATACTTTCATAGACATGATCAGCTCTCAATGGGGTATGACTCAGTGTTGCCATCAATAGAGCAACAAATCAGTGATGTGTGAAATCCGGACAGCACACAGTGACTATAGAAAGTCAGTCAGGCTGAAGCAATAGCTCAACAGCCTTTTAGAGAGGGTTAGACAGAAGCAGTGATGTATTAACAAGGTCAATTGCCTTGATATTTGGCTTTTGATATGTGGCAGAGAAAGCAAGAACGCTGTTTACTGAGGGCGTCCACTGAATGCATGGAGACAGGCAGCGTCTCTTCGTGGCTATCTGAGCTGAACCGTCATCCCCTCCAGGCACGTTTACTTCTCGTTTTGTTCTTTTTGCAGAGGGATGGAGCCACCATCAAAATGAGGAAGTTTGTGTGTGAGCGGACAGATTATCATCCTCCAAACTAGGATCCTGAGGGTGTTTGACATGAGCTGGAAGTAAAATGTGTGTGTTTGTGACTGTTAGATAGAAGTGGGCTGTTTAAAGCACATCCTGGAGAGTCTATGTGGGAATTTAAACGCTCTGTGCTGTTTGTGGGAATGAAATCAGAAGGTGAAGTTGCCTGGGAGGCAGATTGGCTTGGCAGGCTGATTGTCTGTGGAAGCTGTATTGATGGGACAAAACATTAATAGTTCCTTCCAAATCTAATCCTGACAGACAGTCTTTTAAACTAGTTTTGGAAGTATTTTAGGGTAGTATTAACAGGATAATGTGTTTAAATGCAAGTTCACAGATATAATGTTGTACATTAGTGGTGATGATTTTTGATTTACCTCAGTGACTTAAATCATTTGAGTCTGAACCAAAAAAAGTTGTAAGATTCATTAATTCAGTGGCCATTTCTGCAGGTTACATCATTGTCAATTGGTAGCAATGAGTGTGTGTGGTTTTTTTTTGTTTTTTTTTTTACAAGCCACCAAATCATTCATTCAACAACAGATTCGAGTCTGGAATAGGTTTTTAGATTATTGAATGGATCATATATTTTTGAATATACAAGTCAAAAGATTTGATTAGATGATTTGATTTCACAAATAAAGTGTTACATATTAGTGACCATTTTATTAATTGGGCCATTTCTGCAGGGTTTTTAAAATTTTTTTAGAGTCACTGAATCATTCATTTAATGATTTGTAACAGATTCATGGCAGAATATTTCTGTTCTCCAAAATTATTTACACTGATTCGTTCACTGATTCTTCAGAAAGGCCACATTTTTTGTAGCAAAGAGTGTCTCTGTGTGTGTGTGTGTGTGTGTGTGTGTGTGTGTGTGTGTGTGTGTGTGTGTGTGTGTGTGTGTGTGTGTGTGTGTGTGTGTGTGTGTGTGTGTGTGTGTGTGTGTGTGTGTGTGTGTGTGTGTGTGTGTGTGTGTGTGTGTGTGTGTGTGTGTGTGTGTGTGTGTGTGTGTGTGTGTGTGTGTGTGTGTGTGTGTGTGTGTGTGTGTGTGTGTGTGTGTGTGTGTGTGTGTGTGTGTGTGTGTACTTGTTTATGCTACATTGTGGGGACCAAATATCCCCACAAGGATAGTAAAACTGTCCCCACAGGGTGGAAAAAATAGTAAAAAAAAAAATATGAAATGATGTTTATCTGTGTAACATTGCAAACAGATTTTCTGTAAGGGGTAGGTTTAGGGTTAGGGGATAGAAAATATCGTTTGGTCATTATAAAAGTCACTGGTTTGCACTCTATCTGCCATGTGCCTTGTACTGCTTTATATATATATTTTTATATTTTTTTACATTTTACCTTATTTGTATATTTGTATAGTTGTATTTTATATTTAATCTGTATATCTGTATTTATGTTCTACTGTTAGTGTTATCTGTATGCACCAAGGGTCTGAGAGTAACGCAATTTCAATTCTCTGTGTGTATGTGCTGTACATGTGGAAGAATTGACAATAAAGCAGACTTGACTTGACAGCTTGTAACAGATTCACATCCGGAATAAGTTTTAAAGTATTAAATGAATAATATATTTTGAATATACAAGTCAGATAAAGTCTTACATGTTAGTGTTAATTTATTCGCCTCACCGACAGCGACTGTTCAACAAAAAGATTTCCTCAGATTTATTTACATTTATATTTAATCGTTTTGCAGACACTTTTATCCAAAGCGACTTATTCCTTGACTGAATTCATTCATTATCCATTTCTGCAGGTTACATCATTGTCAGGTAACACTGATTGATTGATTTAACAGATTTATGACCGAATCTTTTTGCTGTTAACCAAAATAATTGTTTTTACTGATTCTTTCAGTGTCCCTTTCTGCAGGCTACATTTTTACACCAGTAGGAAGCGAAGAGTTTCTTTTTGTGTGTTTTGAGCGAGTCAATTTTGTTCATTCCCTTTGTTCATAAATGAGATGAGTTGTGCTAGTGTCTTGTTTTCACTAAAAACAGCGACTCGTTCGGGCATATTTGTTTAGTAGATCCAAACAGTGCAATGTTCCTTCACAGCACTCACTTGAATACTATTTACCTGTGCTACCACCAGTCAGTCTAGGCTAAAAATTATAACTCTTTCATTTACTTAAATTCACTCAAATATTTAAGTATAACAAAACAAATTAAATGTTTTAAACAGTGCAGCTTACAAAAAGTACAAAATTATGAGAGAATGACATATTCAATGCATCAATTCAGCTTCTCACTTACAGTGGAAAGATTAGTTGTTTATTTTTTAGTAACACATCCAGGACCGTTGTCAGGAGGGTACAACCAAGAATGGATTCCAGGGCCCTGTAATTGAGGGGGCCCACTGAGATTGTCTTTGTATAGCTTAGCCTTATACTCATTGGCCCCAGGAGAGAGAGGGAGAACATCCATAAAAATGCTGTCTCTGGTCCTGTGATTTTTAGTGACTTTTCTGCTGACTGCAGTATTGATTTTGCTCTGCACAAACACTCTCTGAAATCCACTTGAAACAAAAATCTCTCTGTCCTTCCCCTTCAAACTCTCTCAGGGCTTTCTTTAAGGTGTTGACTTCTGTGAAACATCTGTGAGCAATGCGTTGTTCTTAATTACAGTTGGAGTTCAGCGGCAAAGTGCATCAAGGAAGCATTACCACATCACTCACAGTTCAGCTCTCCAACGTTTCCCTGACCTCCTGAACCTTGACTTTACCTGACCTCTCTTCAGACTCTCGGTTTAACCAGCTCAGCGTCTCTCAGTATCAGGTCAGAACCTCACCACTTCCTTTTAAACCGCTATTCAACTCACTTATACATCTTCCCGTGCATATTTCCAAAGCATTTTCATATTTATGTCCACATTATCTTAGGTATTCACTCAGTAGAGGTTGTCAGGCATGATGTTGTAACAGATTCATGCGAAGTGAAAAGGCCACTTGTATGTGTTTCACCGCGCCAGATTTATTGGGTGTTGAGTTTCTATCAAATGACTTAGTCTTGTATGGCAGGTCACAGAAGAGTCACTCGTTCTAATGTGAAAAGTTGGGACTCGGTTTTGGCTTTCGGTTTTATTTCCTCGTGAAATTTATACAGGCATCTGAAAACACTTTTTGCTACTTGGAATATGATGTAATGAAGGCCTTCTCCTTATTCCCTAGGTAACTAAACATAATTACAAACAGCTGAGGCATCTATTTAGTTATCTGAAAAAAAAAAAAAAGTTGCAAATATTGATTTAGGACTAGCAAGCAGTTTTAACACTAGACAGAAGTTTCAATAACATGATGCTCTTCAAGAAAGATTTGTATTTGCACATCAAGAAGTTTGTTTGATAAATCTGTTTCCATAGTTTATTCTCATGTCGTCTTGTTGTATAAAAAAATATCTGCCTCAGTTGAGAGATTTTATGCACATCTTGTCATTTCCATCCAGCGTTTTTTTTTTAGTGCTGTCAAATGATTAATCGCGATTAATCGCATCTTGCATCCAAGATAAAAGTTTTTGTTTACATTAAATATGTGTACTGTGTATATTTATTATGTATAAATACAGTATATATTTTGAAAATATTTACGTTTATACATTTATATATTCATATATTTTATATTATATATAAATATATTTAATATATAAACATAACATATTTTTTATTAAATATATGCATGCATATTTGTATTTTTTTATATATATATATATATATATATATATATATATAAATATAATAGATATACATAGTATACACACATATATTATGTAAACAAAAACTTTTATTTTGGATGCGATTAATCACGATTAATCGTTTGACAGCACTATTTTTATTTTTTTATTTTTTTATGAATTGCATTAAATTTCAATGCAATATCCCAAAATATGCTTAGAATTATGTAGATGGAAATGTATCTTGTGTTTCAAGGCCACCAAGTATTAGACAATGTTTTGACCTTTTCATGACTTCACAGCATTTGGTGCAGTGTTATTTTAGTATTATTTGTATACTTCTATAGTATTTATTAATATTTTGAAGTAGTTTTGATTCTTAAATTTAACTGCCATTTTAATTTTAATATTAGCAATTTTGTTTTGTGCTTTGGTTATTTTTATTTTAAATATTTCGATTTAGCATTTTTTTTATTTTATTTTAGTTTTAGTAAATTTAGTCCTTCAGTGTTGCCATGACAACATCAGATATTAATACTGTATTTTATTTCAGCTTTATTTGAATTAACAAAAATTATTTTTAATAGTTTTACTTTGTTAACAGTAACAACACTGATGCAGTGTGCCTCCCCAAAAATGTAATATTTATGAATTCATAAGTCATGATTGCCATTTTTAATTTACACACATAAATTAATAATTTTAAATGCTACTATGGAATACTATGAAATAATCTAAAAGCGTCTAAAAAAAAATGATGATTAAAATGTGCACATTGACACATATTCAAGATGAAAGGAAAATATCTTGTTACTTTTTACTTGATGGTAACACTACATGATAAATTCAATTGAAACATGTTTGTGTTTTGCATAAGAGATTGTTACCCTTTTTTGTGGTCACTCATACTTATTGACCCTCATATCTTTAAGGCTGCTCAAAGGAGGTAGCAGTAAATGTCTGTTACTATGTCTATGTCCATGTTAAAGCACTGATGTCAGTTTGCGTGTTGCACTAATGGAGTGGACTGTCTGGGAGAATGACCTCAGCGTTAGGCAGGATTAGGTGTAGTGTGGCATGGTGATTAAGAGATCTTCCTTTAATTGTATTAGTCTGTCAACAGATGTTCCACTCATTATACAAGGAGAACTGGGAGTGCAGCTTAGTGGCTGCTAAGTCAAGTCTGCTTTATCTACTCCTGAGCAGGAACATTAGCGCTAATAGAGTTATACTGGTTGGTTGGTAGTCCTTGTGCCAATTAATACTTGGCTGCGTGATGTTTTTTTTTTAATTGAAGTTCTGATAAACATCAGCTTCATTAGGTTCTGACTGGAAGTAGAGTGCAATACAAGAATTAAAAAATATCACAAAATCCACAACCTTTTGAGTGTCCGGAGTGGCTCTTTTGACAAATCCTTTTATCCACTTTAGAGCACTATGGAATCCCAATGAGCTCCGATGACACAGGAGTAGAATTGTACAGGACGTATTCAGACAAACATCCCTACGCCATTCCTAATTCTCAGTTCCTCCTCTTCAGCACGTCGGACAGAGGATGTGGAGAGGAGCGAGGGGTGAGGAATGTGAGAAGAGAGGAGGAGTGGGAACGAGGGGGGCGGTTTGTGCTTCATCAGAAGTTGAGCTGGAAGAGCCGCCAATGTGGGGAAATAAACAGAGTCTGAAGTGGCTTAACCAGGTTTGCTAATCTGAAAATCCCCTTTGTTTAGTGGGATGCTGTTAGGTGTTTAATTGGTCCGCTTTAAGCTCTCCAGTCATGTTTTCCATCAGAGAGGCTGTCATGTTTAAATGAGGTTTGAAAACAGTCAGATGACTTTGCAGTCGAGAGATGCTTATTTGCGCCACCACTCTGGGCTGTGAACAAGCAAATTTTTAGGGATGGGATCAGGATGGTTGACTAGTCATCTAACAAATTTAGCTTACATATTTTTAACAGCTAGGTTTTAAGGGGAATTATTTTAAATGTAACTTCTCACAGGGGGTCAATGTACTAGTAGTAACTGATGTCTGTGAGAGTTGCCTCCGAATTCACCTTTCTATTCACTTTTCTAATAACTGTTATGCCTAAATTAGTCCAATGAATTAATCAATTGATTCAACCAAAGACTGTCTGAATATGTATAATTCCACAGTAGACAAGACCAGGTTGTGAAATGAATGGTATGTCCAAATTCTTAGTATTCATAAATAGTGAGTGAAAATGTACTGTGTCCAATGAGATTGTGAAGTGTGCATCTGGTGGACACTTTACTATCCCATAAGGCCACAGGAGAGTAGGTGTGAATAGCAGGGAAGTGACGCAACTGACACCGAAAGCCACATGACGAATGTAATACATCCGGATTACATTCATACTACACACAGTCACTCTATATATAACACTAATGGCCAAGAAGTAAGTTCTTATTCAAATCTAATTATCTAATTCAAATCTAAATTGAAGTACTTAAGGTATGTGGTTTTGGATGTAGAGATAAACTGTCAGATTTTTTTTTTCAGCGCTATGAGTGTTTTTTTATGTTAATTATATATATTTTTTTTTCAGCGTTAATATACAGTCAATAATATATTGTTATTAAAGTTATAAATACATAAACTGTTAAACAAAAAAAAAAGTTGCACTTTTATACAGAACATCATCAAAGTTCACCCAGAAAACAAGAATTGTCATCATTTACTCACTATCTTCTTTTTTTTGGGAGAAGTTGCACTTTTATACAGAACATCATCAAAGTTCACCCAGAAAGCAAGAATTGTCATCATTTACTCACTATCTTCTTTTTTTTGGGAGAACTATCCCTTTAAGACTGACTAATCATTTTAGAAAATGTCTTTTTTCTACATTAGACTTCAGTTTGTGAAGGCTATTCTCATGGGTGTGTGAACAAAGTATAGCCCTATTAGCATGCTAAAAATGACAGCGTTTCTAATTGACAATAGTTACTTGAGATTTATATGCAGTTGCAGGAAAACAAATTTCTGCACATCTGGACTGAGTGGGATTTTTGTCTTTCCTGTATTTATTGTGGTTTGTTTTATGTATTTCCATCTTTTATCTCTCAAAGCCTTCAGCGTGGGAACCCCATATAACTGATGGCCGAGTGTGGAGGATAGCCGTGTTCTGGTTCTGAATGATACCTTTGGGCTAAAGCGGGAAACCGTGGACATATCTCTCCATCTGCTTCCCTGTGACATCAAAGGAAAGCCTTGGATTCTACGGCCTATATATAAAACCTGCAGGAAGACGTGTTATTCTGGCTCTCTTCCTGTAACCTAAGGCTGATCTTGAGCGCTCTTTTTCTCATTCGCTCTCACTTTGTGTTGCTTTATTCTCGCCGGTCTCTGCTGAGGTTGACCCTCTGATGACTAAATGCAGTCATTTTTGTGGTCCTGTGGGCCTTTCCTGTTATTTAGACATGGGCAGGACATCTAGAGGTTAAAGAGAAAGCTCACCTAAAAATGAAAACTGTGTCATCCTTTATTTACCCTTATTTACGAAAGTACGGTTTGGAATGGCATGGGTGAACAATGACACAATACTAACTTTTAGATGAAGCATTCTTTGAATTCTACCCTCAACAAACTAAATTTCCAGAAATATTGCAAACGGACACAATCTGTTTCTAAATTAACTTTTGCTTCCACCCACACAGGACCACAATGTTAATTAGACCACATTGTTTGCCATTCTTTAGCGGTATATGAAACCACTTGTTTGCTAATGACCTAGACAAATAGAGGAATATCTCTGACAGGGTGTTAAAGAGTTCCAAGCTCATGACAATTAGAAAGTGTGTGTTGCGTTTGTGAGAGCACAGGTGATGGATCATCATGTACGTGGCACTACTAGAGCGTAATTTGGTTGGTTCCAATTAGCTTTGCATGCCATGCTGTACTGACTACTGACAGTCCACTTCTCTTGCTTTATTGACACCCTGGCCTTTGCTTTCATCAGTGTTTGTGAGAACTATTTGGAGGTATAGATTGACACTCATGGTTCCTACTGATGCATTAAAAATTCAATGTTTTTCATTAGCAGATAATTGACCATTTTAGTTGTCTAACTTAATTGGCTTTAAAGTGTTTATGAAGGTCAAAATTCCAAATGTCCAGATTTTTACAATAATACTACATTCATAAGAGATCTCAGTGTCTCACATTGTGCTCAGATACACTGTGCCTAGGCTGGAAATACATTTCAGAAATTTAAATATCAAGATCAAACATTCAATTTCAAGTTCAAACATTTCTCCACATTCTTCCATGACCAAATTATGTGAGCTATGAGGTCCACATTATTCTTTTAATAGTGTTTTTATTGTATTACCTCACTTGTGCAGAATTTTATTTCTCTTTATGTCAAGACAATGTTGAAATATTTTAAGTTAAAGTTAAGTTAAAGTAAAACAAATCCATTGCTGTATCCATCCATAAAATGCACTACAGTTTGAAATTTTGTTACAACTTTAATTTACATTTTATTATAATTTAAAGTAAAGCAGCCATTACTCCAGTCTTAAATAATTAGAAATAATTCTAATATTCTGATTTGCTGCTCAAAAAACATTAATTGTTATTATCAGACAGTGAATGTGGCTGCTTTGATGAATCTGTTTACAGCATTTATTTAAAATAGAAACCTTTTGTAACATTATAAATGTCTTTACTGTCAATTTTGATCAAATTAATGTGTCCTTGCTGAATAAATGTAATAATGATAATAAGCTGAATAAATGTATTAATTTATTAAAAAAAATAAATGTACTTTATGCTTAAGAAAGATCCCAGAAAAATCCAAAGATCCAGTCCTTTACGTCTTATGAAGTCTCAGTGCTTTTTCTATCGGCCACTTTCTTTACAGCAGACACATTTTTTTTTCCTCACAAAAGCACATTACCAGCGTTACTCAAGTTCTGGGGTTGGAAATTTGTTGACTCCCTGACTTGTATTCACACAATCACAATGTTAATCATGGTCTCCCTCGAGTCCTTAATTGGTCTTCCATACAGCGATCTGCAGCTGTGCTGCTCCAGTGAATGTGAATACAGACCCGCCAAACCTCATCGTTACAGCAGAGCCGTACTTAAACACAGAGGAAACATGTCTGAAATATTCCAGCCCCCTTTCTGTCCCAACCACATACATAGCAGATTTTTAACCTTTTGAATGTATGGGTTATTATGTAATTTGGGAGTAGTAATTGTGGTAATTATGTAGGGTCTAGAGTTATTTTATCCCGCGCCCGTGAAATGGGAGGGTAAGTCCCCCTTAATTTAAGCAGTCCCCGGTGCATTTGAAAGTCAAATGAAGCGTTCAGTCTTGAGCCGTCTCGACAGAGACAAAGAGCATGATGCTGCTCTCTTGCCCCTGTTAGATCTATGACATCTTTTTAGAATACTGGACGCTGAACAAGAATCCAGCGTCAATGTAGGCCCAAATGACATACGTTGTGGACGTGTATTGTTTTGTAGCTTTTGCTTTCATGAGTCCTTTACATCCTTGTGACTGTATGGTCTCCCATGTGATTGTTTATGATTCAGAAGGGTGCTCATGATCCTTCCCGTCACAATTGCCCAACAGTGCGTCATTCTGTGACAAGAGTTTGGAGCTTGAGGAGGACCTCAAAGGCTTGGGAAAGGGCCGTAGACGGTTGGAAATAAGCAAGGGGTCAAGGTTTTTACAGGTAAGCGTGTTCCAGTTAACACCTACAGTTGAAGTGCATTATTCGGTTTCAAAAAGCAAACAAAAGTGTATTTTGATGAAAGAAAATGTTATAAACTGCAAGTGTATCATTATAGTATAGATGTTTTATCAATAAGCTTTTAAAAGAATAAGATGGTTTACCCCACAATGAAAATTTGCTCACCCTCAGACAATCCATCTAGATAAGTTTGTTACTTCATAAGAAATGTTTTTTTTTTTTACATAACATAACATGGGTGCCGTCAGAATGAGGTTTTGAATGGGTGCCGTCAGAATGAGGTTTCAAACAACCCACCAACATATTTCATATTTCAACATATACTGTTTTGGACTGTTTTTGCTTGTAAAAATTGCATGATTTGTGCATATTTCTCTCCTGATTTGGGAAAGATGACTTTTTCACTGGAAAAAGCAATAATATGGAAGAGAACTAATAATTTATCCGGAAACCGCAAAAAAAAAAAAAAAATAATTATTATTATTTTGAAAAATTGGTTTCTTACAAACACAGAGCTTTTCACTTCACAAGACATTAAATGGTGGACTGGAGTGGTGTGGATTATTGTGATGTTTTTATCAGCTGTTTGGACTCTCATTTTGACGGCACCCATTCACTGCAGAGGATCCTTTGGTGAGCGAGTGATGTAATGCTATATTAATCCAAATCTGTATTATTATTATTATTATTTTATTATTATTATTAATTATATTTATTCATTTTTGCTTCATTTGTTAATTTATTTTAATATTTTTTAAAATGTTTTAATATTTGTATATTTATTTTGGAAACAATGCACAACTAAAATAAAATAAAATAAATTAACCTGCAAGGATGCATTAAATTGATCAAAAGTGACAGTAAAGAATTTATAATGTTACAAATAATCTGTTGCAATTAAATGCTGTTAATTTAAACTTTCTATTCATAAAACTTTCCTGAGAAAATCATAATTTCTACTATTAAGCAGCAGAAACTCTTTTCAACATTGATAATAAGAACCTTTATTAATAATTCGGTAGCAATAATAACTGAGCACCAACTGACCAAATCAGCATATTAGAATGATTTCTGAAGGTTCATGTGACACTGAAGATATGTATTCTATTAACAGTTCATCCATGCAGTCTGCTCTGTATTGCTCAGCCTCGTCTAGAGGAGAGGCCTGCTCTGATTGGCTCAACCCAGGTGTTAATTTCCGAAGCAGCCTCGTTAAGCTGATAGTGGTGTTGTTTGTCATCTCGAGGGTGCAGAGGATCTCCGTTTGGCCGTGCCTCTACGTGATGTCTTTTTGAGGATTGCTCTTAAAGGCCATCAAAGAAAAAACGCTCTACTCTAAGCTGCTTTGCTTTAGCATACTTCCAAGATACATGTAAAGCTGTGTACACTCCACGAGCGCACCTTCACAAATCCACACGCTTAACCTGCTTCGAATAAAACTTGAGATGACATCAGACGAACGGGAACGTCAAAGAACCGTGGGGAGGTTTGAAGCGTTGCATATGCGTATGTGTGAGTTTTAGATAGTGAGTAAGTGTCTTTGTAAATGTCACTTTAGCGTGTGTGTGGAATCCTGCAGTTCCCGCTTCCTGTTGCGATAGGTGATTACAGTCTCTCACTCTCAGACCAACCCCGCCTTCAAAACCAAAGTGCACAAATACACTGTCGTCATAGCAACCGGGCTAAAAATTGTCAATGGGAAATGCAGTGGATTTATCATTGATGGCCTCATTCTAGGTATTGAAGCGGGGTTAAGCCGTCATACATGGTGCTTTAAAAGGGCACATGGATATGCAGATTTCACCGCCACCCTGTTTTATGCCACTGATAAATGGCATTTGCATAGAGCAGGACCTCGTCCCATATTTTAGTCTTCAAGACTTTAGATAGAGGTGAAGAGGTATAGTGTGTCCATCAGTTACACAAGATAATTGGATACTTCAGGTGATGTTCTTATCTCAGAACTAGAAATGTCACTTCATAGTGAACCTGTTGACCCTTTTCGTCCAGCTCCTCCAGTTTTTCCCCAGGGCCGTTCATCTGGTTAGAGGTTAACGGTATTGGTAATTTTGCATATGACTTCATTGTAATGTCTTCTTCTGAGTCTTACACGCGTGAAACATGATAATGCACACTATATTTTTGCATATTACGATGACATTTTACAAAAAAGGGTCATTTGTGGTGCAGGTGATTTTGCTATCGTTTTAATGACTTTTATCACAGGATTGAGAGAGGGTTGCTAGCGCTGTTGGTAAGCCGTGTCGGAGAGTAAATAAAGTAAGTAGTGAGTGTATAACATAACAGCATTCTTCAGTAGTGCGGCTCTTTTCAAAGCAGGGGGTTTTCCAGTAATTAGCTGTGTTTTGTGTAATGCTACAGAGCTATCTTTGTAATGCTTTACATCACTAAGCCAGCTGAAAATGCCTTCTCATTTTCCTTGATTTATTTTAGCAAACAAGTTTCAGATTGTTTTTTTATGTTTATCTATTAGTCATTTTTTAAATATTTAATTAATAAACATAATATAATATAATATAATCTTGAAGATGTTGTATTAGCTATTTACGCTTTTGTAAGATGGACCCAGGCAAAAAATAATAAAAAACAAACACATATATCACAAGTACAATTAAACAAGTACAATATAAGTGTAAATGTACTTATAATAATATAAATACAATTAAAATATTTTATCAGTGTTTAATTAGTTATAATTTTTTATTGATTTTTTAAATTAAGCCATCATCCTTATTGTGATTATTATATTATACATGTAATATAATATAATATAATATATAATTATATATTAATATATATTGACAAAAAAATTGCTTCAGTGTATTAGATACTTACCATTTTGTAAGAATGACCCAGGAGTTTATATATATATATATATATATATATATATATATACAGGTGCATCTCAATAAATTAGAATGTCGTGGAA
>NW_015542555.1:328708-347632 GCF_001515605.1 Sinocyclocheilus anshuiensis
TATCACAAGTGCAAGTAAAACATCCTTTATTAGTGTTTTAATAGTTATAATATTTTGGTGGTGTTGTTTTTTTTTTAGTAATTTTTTTTATTTTTTATTTTATTATTATTACATTTATATATTTTTTAAAAGCTGTCATCCTATTTGTGATCATTAAATTATATGTGCATTAAAAGAGTATAGTTTATATTAAAAACAATATATATATATATACAGTGGTGTGAAAAAGTGTCCTGATTTCTTATTTTTTTGTATGTTTGTCACACTTTAATGTTTCAGATCATCAAACAAATTTAAATATTACACAAAGATAATGCAAGTAGGCAGGTTTGGACAGCTTTTTTCCCTTAATAAAATAAATAATCATTTAAAAACTGCATTTTGTATTTACTTGCATTATCTTTGTGTAATATTAAAATTTGTTTGATGATCTGAATCTTTTAAGTGTGACAAATATGCAACAAATTTAAAAAACAGGAAGGGGGCCAACACTTTTTCACACCACTGTGTGTGTGTATATATATATATATATATATATGAATGACATTATAGCTTCAATATATCAGCTGCTCACTTACATTTGGGACTTTTTGTAAGATGGACCAAGAAAAGTACAATTAAAGTAGATAATTTTATTTTATTGTTTGCATTTTTTGAATGTTAAATCTGTCACTTTTATAAAATAGCGTCTAATGTTGTGTTAAGACAAGCTTAAATACAACAGCAACTAACTTACAGTATTTATTAGTATCTAAAAGTGTGGCAAAATTTGAAACTTAACTGCAGTTTAACCAGTTTAAATTGAGTAGCTTGTAACTCTTCAAATTTAAAAGTTCCCTTTACAATGTCAGTGTGTACAGAATACTCGTGAAGTCTTGCAAGAAATGATAAGCTGAATTCACCAGAAGAGTTAATTACACTCCTTTGGAGCTGCTCCTGTTTTTGAAAACAAACACAACACTGTTTTCATTAATGAGTGATTGAGTCTTTTTTTTCTTTCATCCCCATTATTTTGAAGCAGCTGTACATTGACAATGATAGCTACTGAATCCATTATTAATATGTTTATGCTGGAGTTCTCTGTCCTCTGATGACTGTCACAATTTCAAAACGGAAAATTAAGCTATTAGCAGAGTCTGCATGTGTCTGTATTTTTCATAATAACGTGCATTGCAAATTTAACAACACACTGCCATTTGTATAATTGGAATAGTGAGCTGAATTAGTAATTTATTTAAATAGCCCTTTCTTGATGTACTTTTAGGTAATGCTTGCCTGGAGCACACCAATCTCTCAGTATGTTAATGAGTTACATAAGGAACATGTTAAATATGTACACTCCTCATTTGCATACAAATTCAATTAACCTAGTTGAAGGAGGAAAAAAAGAGAAATAAATCTTTTGATTGATGTTTTTGTGTGTGGTGATGTGCATTGACTGAGGGGGATACATCTCAATAGACATATTGTTTTGCTTTGATTGTCTTGCATAATGTCAAAAAAACGAAACTCTTGATCTTGAACGTCCTGAGAGTAAAACGTCAGGTTAATCACAACCTCATAAAGATCCTAACGCGATTCTACTGTATTACAGTCAGCCAACATCAGTGCAATGTCAGTGCGTCCAATCCGCAATTTGACGACTTGCTTGGAGTGCATATTCTAATTAAGATACGCGTAATTGGGACATACAAACCTGTGCATATCAGTGAAGGCGGAGTGGGACGTCGTGTCAATGCATGGGTGTCTGAATGTTAGCATGGCAGCGGCTTGGATATATGGGACCCGGACTCTCCCAACATTTACATATTAGACAATTAACCAAATTGATTTCTGCCGCCTGTGATGAGAGGTGATGGCAGAAGTTGCTCTTTTTCCTCTGGGGGTTGGACAGTCTGGCTCTCCATCAAAGATGCCACAAAGAACGCCGGAGCTTCATTAGCATCCCGCTAATTAGATGATCACATGCACCCGCTATTAACATATATACTATCTTTTGTTGACACCTTCAAAAGTTATGAATTTTCAATGTAACATCCCCTTCATTCGCATGAGTGAGCCATTAGCATGGGTTTAATTGGCTACAAATGTCTTCACACTTTTATGCAAAGCTGAGGCCTACAGATGTGTTCAGCTGTTTAGATCTGAAACAAAATTACACATGAATGAACATCTCAAAAGAATATTGGCTTTCCTTTTAATGCATCCTCCGCATGTTTTGAGTATGCTTTTATATTTCCAGAACAATCCCTTTAGTGCCGCTTGGGGTTAATTGGACACAATGGTAATCAAATAATGGGTTAGCAAACCCATTATAAACTTACAGCTTTCAGATCAGTGTTACTTATAGTATTATATTTATATATTATTATAGTATTTCTTAACATTATGAATTTATTTATTATTTTAAATGTATTCATTATTTTAAATTCATTTATTATTTTTTGCTTTAATTTTTATATTTTCAGTAATCATTTTAGCAATGTTCAACATTTTATTTTTATTTTTTTCAGTTATTGGCCAATACTGAGAAAGAATGTATGTAGGATTTACTTTGAAATGGCAAACGTTTACATTGAATTTTGGAGTAAAAGCATTCTCTAGAAAAATGTAATCCAATAATTGTTATTTAAAAAAAAAAAACGGCGGAAGCAATATTATTATTGTTTAAAGTTTTTCAGTTTTAAAATGTAATTTAATTTAATCTTTATTTCAATTAGCTAAAAAATAATTCCATCCATCCATCCATCCATCCATCCATCCATCCATCCATCCATCCATCCATCCATCCATCCATCCATCCATCCATCCATCCATCCATCCATCCATCCATCCATCCATCCATCCATCCATCCATCCATCCATCCATCCATCCATCCATCCATCCATCCATCCATCCATCCATCCATCCATCCATCCATCCATCCATCCATCCATCCATCCATCCATCCATCCATCCATCCATCCATCCATCCATCCATCCATCCATCCATCCATCCATCCATCCATCCATCCATCCATCCATCCATCCATCCATCCATCCATCCATCCATCCATCCATCCATCCATCCATCCATCCATCCATCCATCCATCCATCCATCCATCCATCCATCCATCCGAAGTCATGCATTCAGTCATATTTATGTCATAATTCACTTAAAATCTCAATGTTCACTCCGGTTGTACTTGACACGTTCAAGGGAGTTCTTGAGAGAAGCTGCAATGTCTGATTTTGAGAGCAAATTTCTTTTAAGTCGGATCCTTTCAAATAATTACTTGCTCACAACCAGTTTCAATGGTTCATTTATAAATACAGTTCACTGATTCAATTCTTAAGATCAACTCATTCATTTGAGTGGGTCACAGCGAATAACAGGTCATTAGAAGGGAAGATTATCATTCAATACCAACTAAAAATTAGGTCTGTTGCACACAAAGCTATTGTTTGATTTAAGTCGAAGAGTCTTGGAATGTAGTGCACAAGTTGTATGGACTATATTCATGATGTTTTTTTTTTTGTTTTTTTTTAAGCTTGTAAGCCACATTCCTCATTCATTGTAGTTGCAAGGAAAAGAGTTACCAAAAATCTTTGTGTTCATCCAGGTTTGTAACAAGATAAGTGTGAGTAAATAATGACGTTATCATCTGCTGTTTAGATTCTGCTTACTGGTAATTAGTAATAGTCCTGATCACCCTGCATCCACAATACTCTCACATGTGGGAAAGCAGTCTCACTCTTCTTCTATGAGTTCACAAATGGAGAACCGGGCTGTCATCCAGTGCTGGAGAGTCATGGGATAAAGTATAGTGGGTGGGTGTGTGAAATCAGTTCTCAAGGGCTGTGAGCAGGCACTACAAGTTTTCTGAGAAAGCCAGAGACACTCAAGAAAAGTGGAGTTATCCTTGGCACAGTCTGTTGGTCTGTTTGACATCCTCCTCTCCCTCATATGAGAATGTTGGGGGTGTTTTCTGGGGGCAGTGAAGAATAAGATTCACGGAGCAGGGTTGACTTTTAAGCATATATTACGGCTCACATGCTCTCATAATTCAATAAAGCGATTTATTAATGTAGGAGTTCTCAGTTGCCTATATTTTGGGTTGTTTATTTAATAAGTCTTGGACCGGCTTCAGGACCCTGTGATCTTCAAAGCGGTCTGAAAATGAAATGGGAGCAAAAGCATAACCTTCACAAAGTTAAAGTGAAACAGAACTTGTCAAACAATGGACTCTCTCCATCTTTTTATTATTTTTATTTTTCAATGAGTTGATATGAAAGGCATTGCCGTAATGTTGCACGTTGTAAAACAGCGCAATATCCTTAAATAAGAAGAAAGTAGGAAACAAGTGTGTTTAGCACCTCCTTATGCTGAGTGGCCACCAACCAAGACCAAACTGATGAGAAGCATTAGGCAACGATTGTTTTCATTTACTGAAGTACACTTCCTGTATAAACCATTAACAGAGCTCAGTGTAAAATAGCACAGTTTTAGCTCCCAAAGCTCTCTATTCCACATGTTAATCACATCTTGTCCAAATATCCGGGTTTTCCCAGGAAGTATGCCTGTAATGTAATCAGTTTAAGCACGATCCTGTCTAGCTCACTCTCACTGGGAAAATCACATGGTGTCTAAAGGTAAAGACCTCGTTGCTCTAAGGCCTGTTTGCTTAATGCTAGTGCACTTCTAAATTAAGTAAACTGAACATACAGCAGATGTATTCATTTAAACTAATTGATTGAAAGTATTAATAAAAAATTCAGGAAAATGGATTAAAAATATTAATGACTCGTCGTGCAATGCTGGGCATATCCTTTTTTTTTTTTTCCTCCAGTCCAATCAGATGTTGTCTAATTGTTCATTGATTGGGGAAGATTGTTATTGAGGGAGGAACAGCTGCTGCTTACTAGTAATAGCAAGTAGCAAATCATGGTTCATGGCTGTAATGTAAGCTAAAGAATATTGCCATTTTAAAAAAGTTTTTTATTGTATTTTTTTCCCTTTCCAACTCAGCTTCCGGTTTCATTAGAATATATCAGCACAGGAAAGAAAGGTGTTTATCAAAGCCATTTTATATGTTATTTCAATTATTTAAACATCATTGACACAAAGTTTCTCAGGAAAGTGCAGAACTTAAGCAAGAGATGCCAAAAGTTTCTTGGGAAATTGCAGTGTTTTTTTTGCGAGAAAAAAGTTTCTTAGGAAAATGCAATGTTATTGCCAGAGAGCGCAAAGTTTCATGGGATAACTTAATATTTTCATGAGAGAATGCAAAGTTTTTCGGGGAAACGCTGTACTTTTGTGAGAACACAAAAGTACGTTTCTCAGGAGAATGCAATGCACTTTTCTTTTGAAAACAATATTTTTTGCGAGAGAATGCAAAGTTTATTGGGAAATTGCAATGCTTTTGTGAGGAAAAAAAAAAGTTTGTCGGGGAAACAACATTTTTGCAAGAAAATGCAAAATTTCTTGGGCAAACGCGATGATTTTGCAAACAAAAATGCATAGTTTCTCGGGAGAATGTAATTGTTTTGTGAGAAAAAGTACGTTTTTAGAGAGACTGCAGCATTTCTCGGGAGAATGCAATGGTTTCGCGTGACATTTTTTTAGGGAGAACGCAATGCTTTTGCAAAAGAAAGTGCAATGCTTCTCTGGAGAGCGCAATGCTTTTGTGAGAAAACATGGAAGTTTTTTAGGTATTATTGCGGGAAAACCAAACTTTCTCACGAGAATGCAATGGCTTTGTATGAAAGCACAAAGTTTCTTGGGGCAATGCAATGTTTTTGAGAGAGAATACCAATGTTTTGCAAGCAACGCCAAAACATTTTAAATATATATATTTAAAATGTTTTGGTGCTGCTTGCAAAACATTGGTATTCTCTCTCAAAAGCACATTTTAAATATATATATTTAAAATGTTTTGGCTTTCCTTTTCTCTGATCATATTTTTTTTTTTCATCATCATATCCCCTTAGGGGCTCCATAGAGTAGCGATCAGAAATATTCATATTTTCCTTCACCCATAATTAGTGAAGTGCGATAATATAGTCAGAGAGAATTGTGTGAGTGAATCTGTGTTGTGGCCAGCTGTGGCATGTCTTATGTTGCTGCAAGTTACTTCTGTCAACAAAATTCCCAAACTCTACCTTCCAAACAGACAGTCTCGCCAAGACTCACAGCATTGGTTGAGGTTATTAGAGAACCGCCTCCAAGTTATTTGATTGGTTAGCACACACAGGTCACAGTTCACAGGCCTGCAGAGCTCTCAAAGTAGTAGTATTTTAAATAGAAAACATTTAAAGCATTTTAAAGAGTCAAATATCCCATGTCTGAGTGATTACATACATATTTAGTCATTCCATGGACATTCCTCTGATTTAACCCTTTCCTTTTCCTCATTTCCCCTTGTCCATTCTGCTCTCAAAGCCTTACCTCATCTTTTTCCAACCATCCTTCGCAGTCTCACTCTCTGTTTTTTATATTTGTCTTCCTTTTCCATTTACATCCTGCCCTCCTTCTCTTTATTTTCCATCTTTTCCTGTGCGAGCGCTCAGGGCTGGTTTGAATTAGGATTACATCTGCATGTGGATGCTTTTTACTGCGCTTTGAAATATAGAGTATGTACAGTACTGTGCATTACACAGAGAACTCATGACCCCTGATGCCTATAGATCAAGTCAAATCAGGAAATTCCTGACTAGCATAATCAAACACGACTCTCGGAATCATATCGAGAAGGGATCCATACAACCTGACCTTCTAAAATTTTTTTCATGCCCATATTTTCTGTGTCAAGGCAGTGAACTTTCTTCCTGGCTAATTCCATATTCTGAAACTACCGTCTTGTTGCATCACTGAATCAATCTTCCTTCGAATTTTGTATTGTCTCTGAGGGGGGTTATAGTGTTTGGTTTAGGCATGCATAGATGCTCTCACACCCACACACTGGCTGTAATGTGTTTGTACCACACTGGTCCATTACACCCTTATTGTGGCCCATTATTTGCACAGGAAGTCAGTGAAGCTGAGACTAGAGTCTAACAACTGAGTGTCACCCCAACATGTAGTGTACAATTAAAGGGATAGTTCACTCAAAAATGAACATTCTGTCACCATTGATTCACCCTAATGTTGATGCAGATTGTTGCTTTATTTGAAAGAACAAAATCTTTTTTCGAAGAATCTTCATTATGTTGTTTCTATACACTGGGCATGTGCTATTTTGTGCGTGGAATTTGTGTATGAACATTTTTATGAGCAAAACAACTAAAATTTATTTTAAATTTATGGACAAATGTAGGAACAAGAAACCACACTTGTGCAAAAAGCACAAACTTCTTAAAGCAGACGTCATTTAGAATCCTCAAAATTCATGAAAATTAGAACAAGGATAAGAACAAAATATTTCATGAAAAAATCTCCTGCTTGTACAAATAGCAAATAGTTCATGCAGTCATTAGTGAATGAGACCCATTGTTTATAGTTTGTTAACCTTTAACAAAGTAAAAAAAAAACAACATATATTGAGGTTGTACTGATATTTGTGAATTGTGTGTGTGTGTGTGTGTGTGTGTGTATGTATATATGTATGTATGTAAATGCAGTCATTAGTGAATGAGACCCATTGTTTATAGTTTGTTAACCTTTAACAAAGTAAAAAAAAAAAAACATATATTGAGGTTGTACTGATATTTGTGAATTGTGTGTGTGTGTGTGTGTGTATATGTATATATGTATTTGCATCTTGGTGTTTTGTGTGATCACAAATTTTGCATAAAAAAATGTGGATGCAACAATCTTTGATTCTCTTTTGAATTATGAATGCAAGCACTTTTTTGAGAGCGAGAGAGCTGCATAAAGGATATTGTAGCATAGAATTTCTGGCATATGGATTTGAAATGACAATTTTCATTTTTGAGAGCACTGTCCCTTTAAATGGATGAATATGTTTTCTCTGGTTTGTAAACATGGCTATATTGTTTACAAGGCATTTAGACAGCAAAGAACAAATACAAAAGTAGGAAGTATGTGCCTCATGATTATTCATCATAACATCGTTTGAAAGAGGAAGTGTTATTGCAGTTCACATAGAAACATGTGAGGATGCATCAAACTTTTATAAAATTTTAAACATGATTTTTAAAGATGCTTTTAATATTTCATCCACACAGATGCTTATATATGCATTGTTACTTACTGAACGTACATTAAGGATCGTCAGCGTGGTTGGTTATGTTTTGTTATGCTAATAAATGTGTTCATTCATTCTGTTTATAACATTTAAATCCTCTGAGATGACTAATATTTTCCTCTCTCAACAGTGGAGGGCTTTTAACTAGTTTTCCAAAGGCTTTTAACACATTAGGGCTACACATTTTCCCTTATATTGAGCTCATTTGCATACTTAATTAGTCAGTTTTATGAAATGCTTTTCCACAAAGGAATATCAGTTAAAAAAATCCCACACAAACTCTGCTGTTGGAAGCCTGTATGTGAAAACACATTAAAAACGAGACGCTCCTCTTGAGAACGGCTGCCCTGCCCCTTCACTTCATTTTGGCTCGATTAAGCTTGCAAATGTAACGTCCGCTTTTAAACATGTTAAACAGTGAAATTACCCATCAGCCCCATGGCTAAGTGATGCTGACATCCCCATAATTATGTCCACGACATAGAAAATTAATCAGACGCACATCTGCGGAGACATATTTAAACATCTGTCAGTCACTTTGGCAACACATGATGGACAATTGTTGTTACTGCTCTCCATCAGACACTTGTTTTTCTGCTTGAATATTTGGTCGCTTGCCGTTTATGAAAGATATCTCTGTGGCTGTAATGTCTGTCTGCTCAGAAACGGTATATCAAATGGATTATTTATAATGCTATTTGGCAAGCGAATCCATAATCCATATTCGGCGAGGGCAAAAAAGTGTGATCACAAGACTTTATGATGGATTCTGAGCATTAACATTGATATACACCATTATACTTCACATACACGCATGTGAACCATGTGCGTGAACCATGTAGAATAAAGATCTCCTTCACACTCATGTATTTCAACATGGACGAGGTGTTAATTGCTGACAAACTGTAACTTTGACACCCTGATTCTGAGTACATTTAATAATTATTCTCGTTCTTAGATTATTTATGCTTGAAGATGTTTTATAGAGTTCAAATGTGTTCACCATCTCCAGCGTCTCCCCAAGACATTTGTCCATTGTTTTGTTGCCGCTCATGCATTTATTCACTTAGCCTTAGGTTTTTTCAAATGCCCACATTAACAGTGTCACCAAAAGCGTCTCCTAATTACGCTTGAAAAGCAATGTATGCAATTAACAAGATCCCAATTACGCTGAAAACGAAATCTGTTAGGCTCTATAGGGCCTTGTGTGAGCTGGAGGGGTGATGGTGTGTGGGTCTTTTCTTCAGGGACGGAGAGTTTCGTTTAGATGACATTAATTCATAATGGTTCCCTTTGCTTCATATTCTGGTCGAGAATCGCTCACATAGACCGGAAGAGACTAGAGAGTAGGGCTACATAATTCAAAATCGAAATAAAACCGTAATCGTGATATGGCTTGTTATAGCTATGATCTGGTGTTTTCAGTGTCTCAGAGTGGCTCGGTTCACAGTAAATGTCGTTTCACACAGACTCTCTGCACATAATAATTTTATTTATAATTATAAATATATTTAAATTATATATATATTTTTTATAAATATTATATGTAATAATTTATAGTCATTGATATGTAATCACAATATTTTGTGCAGCCTTACAAACAAGCACAGCAAACCTTGGATTTTTTTTTTGTTTGTTTTTTTGGTTACACTTTATTTTAAGGTGTCCTTGTTACAGTATAATTATACATTTAAGTACTGAGTAATATTAATTAACAACACATACTTACTATATGGGTAAGTGTGTATGGTTGCATTATTTATTGTTATTATAATAGTAATTTCATGTAACATGTAACAAGGGCACCTTAAAATAGTGTTACCATATTTTTTCATTCATTCATTCATTCATTCATTTCATTTTACTGTGAAATAAAAATACAGTGAAAGTAATATCTAGTTTGATATTTAGTTAATAATAATAATGTTTTTTATAATTATATTAAATATTTGTACATCTTTATAATTATTATATTTAAACATTTATAGTCATTGACATATAATCACAATATTTTGTGCAGCCTTACAAACAAGCACAGCAAACCTTTTTTCATTCATTCATTCATTCATTCATAATCACAACCATAATTTGTATAAAAGGAACCACTGTTTCTTCAGAATTGCACTAATAATGCCTTTTAATTAAATTTGAATTCTCGAATTTCGGCAAACTGAATACAGAATTGTAATTTGAAATTTGTAGTTGATTCATATAGCTACGCTGGCAGAACATTTTCCCAGAATGCCATTTCCAGTGGCATTACAATTTAGTAAAACCATTTTCCTGTCATTCAGCTTTATCATCTTGTGAGGTGTGGCCAATTCAAACAAATTACATTTCTCATTCATAAATTTAAAGGAGCCAGTTCTTAAAATGAGAATTTTGTCCAGTGCTGCTTTATACTGACTACTATCTGTAACACTTTTATTTACCAGTGCCTATGTAGAAGTGCATCATTCATGTCCGTGTTTGTCACCCATTATGATTTTCTTCAAGGTTTTAGCAGGTCATGTGATCACAAAATGGCAGCCACCGTGAGGGGAGACCACTCTCATTTAGAATAAAAATAACTTTTTCTGGGTCATTTGGTTGGATAAAGTGTTTGTCTCAGCATTATAAACTTCTTGGTCAAAGTACTATTAATTTATTTTGTTGTAAAACTTTTTTTTATTGTGAAATAATTGCTTGGTGCACAATGAATTCAGTTGTGTCCTCTGTATAACCCTTATGTGGCACTAAACAGCCCGAGTTTTATTCATGTGGTCTTTTTACGTAACTCTCAGTGGTAACTGTATATCATCAAAACATTGTATCTTGTAATTTTCATAATTTACTGTTGTGGTCTTCATTACTCAACGCCTCCCTATAGTTACACAGGAAGAAAAGCTCGTTTTTTTCACCAGTTTGGAGTGACTTATGAGCTTTTGAAGGTACCAAGTGATGTTTTGTGCTGGGAGTAATTTCAAAGGATGTGGCTGACAATCTCTCTAATCGACTGTGTAACACAAAGAGACTTAAATAAAACGGCTGCGTATCCTGAGCTTACCTGGAGGAGATGAAAAATGTCAAGATACGCTGCTTTGAAAAACCGGGGGTCTGGCTTTGCTGTGGTCTCTCAGACGTCAAGCAGCCACACGTGCGGTTAACGTATGTGTGTGTACGTGTGGGAAGTTTTTTGCCTTTGTATGTCTCTGGCAATGCGCTGGACTCCCACATAGACTTTCAGATCACAGGAAAGATATGGATGGCAGATCGCAGGCCTACAGATGTACACAAAGGAAGAGGAAAGTAGTCATGTGTGCTCAGCACCATCTGCGCTATGTGAGCTCTGTGTATGGCAAGATAGAAACTTCATGTCTATTTGTCTCTGTCTATATATATGGTTTTTATGTATTTATGTTTGAAAGACGTTTCTTATGTTTATCAAGGCTGCATATTGCATATGCTTATTTGTTCAAAAAAATACAGTAAAAACAGTAATATGGGGAAATATATTAAAATAAAAACAAATGGTTTTTTTACAATGTTGAAAACAGTTGTGCTGCTGCCTTTTCTTATTTAATTGTATTTATTTATTTTTAGGATGCTTTGACTAAAAGAAAGCAGAAGCAAAACGGTTTTCAACAGTGATAATAATTAGAAATGTTTCTTGAATAGCAACATAATAAATAAATAAATGATGTTGAAAATATAATAAGACTTATAATAATAATGGCTTTACTGTCATTGTCCTTGCTGAACAAAAGTACAAATTTTCCAAAAACAAACAAACAAACATTATAACCCCAAATCTAATAGAAGCTAATTATTGTTTGTACTTACGTAAACCAATGTAACAATTCATAGAGACTCAAAATATTTATCATTATATCATTATAAAATGTCAGGAAGACAAATCTCTCTCTCTCTCTCAGGGTTCTTGGTGGGGGGTCTAATTTAAAACCTAACAAACTTCTTGTGTGTGTGTGAGAAATATTTAGCTTGAAAAGTGTGCCTACGATGTTTCTTTAAAATAAATTCCACTTGCTTTGATATTTTGTTATCTTAAGCAGCACTATTCTCAAGTTTTAAAGAGTGGCTTAAGTGTGCAAATACATCTTGGAGCCACTGTATAGCTGTTTGAAATCTCTCTGCCAATCAAAACAGGCGGCTGAATGCCTACATGGCTAAATCAGGGTGTTAGCCAATCACAACAAAGCTGCGCTGTTAGCTGATCCTACAGAGCAGAGAGTGAGCTGCAGAGAGCATTTGGTTTTATTTATGCTATACTGTCCTTACAGGCCTTTTGCCCCCCTGGTGGAGATTTTTAACTGTCCTGACTGTGTAGGTTTTCTCTCAGTGCATGATGAGGGTATCGATGTGGTGGGTCCTTATTTCCCCCGATTATGAAAGCTAGGTTTTGCTGAGCAGGAAGAAGGAAATGGCCCTTACATATCTTATATTCTGGGTCTGTGGCCCTGCTAACACACACATATACATCTTTCATTTATGTTTGTTTCTCTTGAGGTGCAAAACTCCCACATTCAGGATGCAAACTGTCAAGAAAGCAAGCAGGATTTTTTTGGAGTTGTAACAATTCATAGAGACTCAAAATATTTAAATGTTGTACAGTGAGTCAAAAATATGAATATATAAGTTATGCTATCATATTATTGTCATATTTTAATAGCAGTGTTAATGGCTGATAAAACTAATACTAATAATAACAACAACAAGAAAACGTATTTTAAAAAATTCAATCATTATAAAATGTCAGGAAGACAAATCTCTCTCTCTCTCTCAGGGTTCTTGGTGGGGGGTCTAATTTAAAACCTAACAAACTTCTTGTGTGTGTGTGAGAAATATTTAGCTTGAAAAGTGTGCCTACGATGTTTCTTTAAAATAAATTCCACTTGCTTTGATATTTTGTTATCTTAAGCAGCACTATTCTCAAGTTTTAAAGAGTGGCTTAAGTGTGCAAATACATCTTGGAGCCACTGTATAGCTGTTTGAAATCTCTCTGCCAATCAAAACAGGCGGCTGAATGCCTACATGGCTAAATCAGGGTGTTAGCCAATCACAACAAAGCTGCGCTGTTAGCTGATCCTACAGAGCAGAGAGTGAGCTGCAGAGAGCATTTGGTTTTATTTATGCTATACTGTCCTTACAGGCCTTTTGCCCCCCTGGTGGAGATTTTTAACTGTCCTGACTGTGTAGGTTTTCTCTCAGTGCATGATGAGGGTATCGATGTGGTGGGTCCTTATTTCCCCCGATTATGAAAGCTAGGTTTTGCTGAGCAGGAAGAAGGAAATGGCCCTTACATATCTTATATTCTGGGTCTGTGGCCCTGCTAACACACACATATACATCTTTCATTTATGTTTGTTTCTCTTGAGGTGCAAAACTCCCACATTCAGGATGCAAACTGTCAAGAAAGCAAGCAGGATTTTTTTGGAGTTTGGTATCAGATAACAACTTCCTGTCGACTCTCCACATCATGAAACAATTGTCCTGCTGAGACGCTGTTTGATAAAAATAGGCAAATGATTTTAAATGCTGTCGCAGGTGGATTGGAGAAGATTTATGTGTTTGTATGTGCATTTATATGAATAGCCAAAGGAATTCTTACCTAAAATAAGCAGACCTAAATATCATATTCTTACAATAAGTCTGAGCTTGTTTATACCCTATTGTTTTGGTTACGTCACACATTTGCTTCCTGGCAAATATATTAAAACCAGCCACCCACGCTAAACAAAAATAGCTCTTTTTCATTCTCATTCTCATGTTAATAAGTCTCTTTTTAATTTTTCCCTCTACATGCAACCACTTTCCTGTTGCCTGGTCTCTCACCCGTAGAGAAGTCTATCCAATCCATTTTACCCATCTGCCAATCTCAATCTTAGTGATCAGCTCTCATCTTCTCATCCCTCTAACTGTATCCAATCAATTATATTCTCTAATTAGTTCTTTACTGTCATCACTGCAAATCTGTGAGCAATCCGCCTCTTTTAATGCGGCCTGTAATACCAGGAATGGGATTTAACTGAGATAATATACGCAGGAGGTTATGAAGGCATTCTTCATGGAACGGAGGCTTTTACCCATCAGCCACTGCAGAGTAAAGTAGCTAATAGAATGAGGCATGTGAAGTTCAGGGCAGATCCTATCAGGTCTGTTAAATGTAAGTATTAGATCCATTTAAAATATTTATGCAATTGTCTATTTTGTGGGTCAGTTTTGAGTGTCGGTTTGAGGAGAATGCAGCAGACTGTGACAATCTGCTATACTTTGCTGGGACTGCAAAGCACTGAATTGCTCTTTAAAATGCAGAAAGTGTGCTCCATTACACTGTCTTATCTTAATATATGCCTGATCTCCATCATTTGATAAATTACTCTTGCCATAATTAATAGAAAATTTAAACAAACATCTTTTTTAAAATGAAATTCTGTTTATTGCCTGCTTTCTGTGAATGTTAATTGCGGCAGTCAAATTGAGCAGAGTTTTGTGAATAAGGAGCAATCTATAATGAGCCTAATTTACATATAAAGGAGGCGTGTTTACGCCGAGAAAAAAAAATGACGGCCTTAATTTAAATACTGATGGAACGGCTCAGTTCCAGCACATTTAGCACCTGGTTAAGCTGGATGGTGGTTAGTGAATAAGAGGCAAAAGTGGTGCAACTGTTTAGTGAATTTGCCCCTTAAATATGTAGATTCTAGCTTTATGCACGGCCCTGTGTCATAAACAGTGCCTGTGTGAGAGATGTCATATTATGTGAAAGTGTTTTGTTGAATCAGCACAAGGTCTCAGCACTACAGCAACCCTGAGGACAGGATGTTATGTTCTTAAGGAGAGAGACTGTTAAATTTAATTGACACGTCCAACTGGCTGCTGATCTTCATTTGTTTTACAGTCAGACAATTAAGCTGCAGAACACACAAAAAAATTCATTGTTAAATACCACAGTATGAATAATACATACGGACGACTCTTCCATTCTTTCTATCACAATGGCTTTATCACCGGCAAATGCACTCTGTAAATCAACTGGGACGTTTGCACACAAAGCCCTGTTGGATAAAACATTCCTTATTCTAACACTTTTACTGACCCATAAAGTTTCAGGGGCCATTCCAGCACAAATTACCCAGCAGAATGCGAATGCTAAATATGAGACAGAGATATCCATTGCTTTCTGGTCCCCTTGATTTAAGATTATTTGCATTCTGCCTGGCTTGACAAAGAGTCCATTCAAATTGTTTATGGAAGCATCACGGTCGTTCCTTACGGGGAGAAAGACTGTAATAAAAACAGAAGAACACCATTGTGGTGTTGGCAATATGTGAAATATGTAGATATCTGAATTCTGTGGTATGACACAGAGTCGGAAAATGTTGAATAATGATGCTATTTGCAAGCAATTTTTTTAGGCAGTATGTTAATATTACTACTTAACTACATTCTTCTATCATGTATGTCATGAGTGGCATAATGGACAGTCTGCTAATTTCCTGGCTCAGCATTTGCTGTGGAAATAGTTTGTGAAGAGGATTGTGTGTGTGTTTGAGAGTGTGGGGATGTGAATTTCTTGATAAGAAGCTAAAGCTGTCAGTCGGAGCCACTCAAATGGCGGTGACTTCATGGGGGATTTTTGTAGAAGCGGTTTCTCTGTTTAGATTGTGTCTATTTTTAAACTCTAAGGCTTTTTGGGTGGAGCGAACTCAGTAAATGAGGGCAAGAGTTTAGTGTCTCTGGGCTCCTGAAGTCACACGCTGGAGAAGAGAGACAGATAGAGATTGAGTGAGTAATTGAGTTCATGATTGAATTAATGAGTGAGACAAATGTGAAATGAGTGCACAGATGATTGAGTTAGTGAATCAATCAATGAATCCGTACATGATTGAATGGATGAACAAGTGTGTGACTGAGTGAAAGTTTGATTGAGCAAATCAATAAGCTAATGTGTAAACAAGTGAGTGAACAAATGATTAAGCTAAAGAATGAGTAAATGAGTCGACTATGTTTGAGTGAATGAATGAATGAATGAATGAAGTGAGTAAGTGAACAATTGAGCTAATGAGCTAAATTATTTAGTGAGTAATGGGTGATTGAGTGAGCTAATGAATGACTGAATGAATGATTGGGTGAGTGAGTGAATGATTGAGCAAATTTGTCATTGAGTGAGTGAGTGAGATACTGAATGAGTAAATGAGTCAGTAAATAAGTGAAGGAGTTAGCAATGATTGAGTGAATGACTAATAGTAAATCGTAAATAAAAGTAAATGACTGACAGTGAGTGAGTGAATCAGTAGGCTAATGAATGAATGAGCTAATGAGTGACTGAGCAAATGATTGATAGTCTTTGGATAAGTAAACAAATGATTAATTTAGTAAATGATTGACCAAATGATAGTCATTGAATGAGTGAGTGAGTGAGTGAATGATTGTGTGAGTAAAGGATTGAGTGCATAAGTAAGCAAATTACAGTAATTAAACAAGTGAGTGAATGAATGAGCAAATGATAGTTATTGAATAAATAAGCAAATGATTGAGTGAATGAATAAATTAATGAGCAAATGTTAGTCATTAACTGATTGAGGGAATGAATGAGTGAGCTAATTAGTGACAGCAAGTGAGTGAACAACTGATTTGGTGACTAAGAGAGTGAATGAGCGAGTAAGCAAATGATTAAGTGAATGAATGACTGAGCAAATATTAGTCATTGACTGATTAAGCGAATGAATGAGTGAGCTAATGAGTGAAACAGCAAGTGAGTAAACAGCTGATTTAGTGAGTAAGTGTGTGAATGAATGAGTGAACGACTCAGCTATATTTAAGTGAGTGAATGAATGAGTGAGCTAATGAGTGACTGAGTAAATTATGTGATGGATGAATGAGTGGGTGAGTGAGTGAATGACTGATGGAGTAAATGAATGAGTGAACTAATGAGTGACTGAGCAAGTGAGTAAACAAATGATTTAGTTAGTGAATGTGTGAGCAAGCTAATGAATGAGTGATTAAATGAGTCAATGAGTGAGCTAATGAATGAACGAACGACTAAGTAAATGACATCTAATTAGTGGGTGAGTGAGTCAGTAGGCTAATGAATGAATAAGAGTGACTAGTGAATGAGTGAGGCAATGATAGTGAACAAATGATTGAGTGAGTGAATGAATGAGCGCAAATTATAGTGAGTGGGTGAGTGATTAAGTGAGCAAATTGTTCATGAATGAGTGAGTGAAGGATTGAGTAAGAGAGTGAATTGATTGAGTGACTGAACGAGTAAGCAAATGATTGTCATTAAATAAGTGAGCGAGCGAATGGATGAATGAGCAAGCTAATGAATATGAGTGAGTGAATAAGTGAGTTAGCTATGGGTGAATGTAAATAACTATGTAAATAACTGACAGCTAACAAGTAAGTGACGGAGTGAATAAGCAAGCTATTTAGTAATAAAATGAGTGAGTGATTGAGAAAGCGAATGAATGAAAGCGTGAGCAAGACAATAAGTGAACATATGATGAATGAATAAGTAAATAAGTAAGATAATGCGTATGTGAGTCAGCAAATGAGCAAGCAAATTAAAGATCGAGTGAGAGTGTGAGCAAAATAGATAAGGAAGCAAACCTTGCATTAGCAAGTGGTCAGGAGTCCATCATTTTGTCTCCGTTAAACTTCACTGGAAAAACACAATAACAAATTGTCATAATGCTGAAATGTTAAACGTTCATGTCACGCTGAGCTTGAGGGAATCCATTTTTCGCTGTATTTAACATGACATCATAACCTTGCGAAGCCACAATATGAAACACCCTGCCAACACAACAGGGCCACATCTAAACACACCTCTCCTAAATATAGATCCCAGATCTGCTCAAATAGTCTGTCGAAGTGCAGCGTAGCAGTTTTATTTCTGAAGTTGTTGACTTTGTCCATTTTCACAGTGGCCTGTATTTCCAGTAGGGGTGTATTTATAGGTGCTTTACCCAGAATATGCCATGTGTAAACCATAAATAATTAGAGCTACTTTCCTCACCACCATCTCCAACAAAGCAGGCTTTATTAAAACCATCACCACCGTCAGCTTCACTGCAGCCCAGTCCCACAAACCTCAGCTCCTGCCCTGGCGGACAGGTTACGAGAGGACCCGGACACAGGCGGGGGGATCTTATTGGGAATCAACTGGAAAAATACTAGTACTAAATACTGAACTGAGTAGGAGGTGGTTACATCTCATGAAGTCCTGTAAGATTAAAACCATATGTTGGGTCAGAATTCTCTTTTTCTCAGTACTGCGTCTGGACTTTCCCCATTAAAATATGGACTATGCAGAGTGGGTTGTTTTGACAGCATGTTATTGCCAGAGACATTTAGATAAGGACTGAGGAAGAGCAATTGAGTTTAGGCTGAGGTTGCGTATGTGTATGTGTGGTATCTCACAGGCAGGAGAGAGAGGGATGTTGTAAGGTCAGTGCAGTACACACAGCTCCATTGGTGAGTGTTATGACGAGCTGCTGGGGTCAGAGCAGGACAGTGTCAGCTGTATATCTCTGATTGCTCTGTTTGATTGCACATCTTCCATATTTACACTGCTCGCACTGTGAACGCTCTTTGAATCTAACCATTTTTATTCTCTATTATCTGATTTCCTCTTGCTCAAAGTCAAACATGCTCCATTGTTATCCTTTTTTACTAGAACAGGTCAGGGGAGTGTATAAAGGGTTCAATTAGTACGCCTCTGACTGCTTGCA
>NW_015542555.1:348029-365090 GCF_001515605.1 Sinocyclocheilus anshuiensis
ATGAAAAAATAAAAGTAAAAAAAACTTGTTACTCTGCTTGATTACTTCAATTCTGTAAATAAAAACAAACAAACAAAAATCTAATATAAAAAAAATTACATAAAGCGAGTCCTATTTTGAGAACTTTTTATTGCCTATTTATTTTTTAGAAGCTTTTTAGATAATTACAAAAATATATAGAGAGGTTTTACTTCACTATTAATTTGAATAAAATTGTAATGTAATTATATGTCAGGAGAGTGACATATAATGCATTTTTTCATTATACTAGACTTTATTATCTAATCAAACAAAAAATTATTTTTATTTTTGAGTGCAAATGATCTGGATATGTTCTTGAAAGCTTTTTTAAAATTCATCCACAGAGACAGCTGTGTGTGTGATATCGATTTAGCCACACTACACATTTGCCTGCACTCTAGGCTATATGATTTTCATAAAGTACTCATCTACATTTTCAGTAAGTCAACAAGGTTGCTTGTTAACGTCACTTCGAGTAGGAGACGTTTAACTGCAGCTTTCGTGACTGGAATCTACCCAGCAGAAAGAGCAACAAATGTGGTCAGCCGATTTAACTGTCATTATATGTGCCCGCCATGAACTGGCAAAGGTGCCAGAAGGAAGCTGTGCCACCTGGTGTAACTTGCCAGAAATGACCCGTCATGGAGAAAAGCCTGACGGCTCGCTATCATACCCGTGTCCCGCTGTTTAAATAAAAAGACAACCGTGTGCTCGCATGTGTGCTTGTCAGTCTAAATGGCCTCTTTCTCTCCGGCTTCCAGGCTTGTATGTGAGGGACTGTGTGTGTAAGCATATGGTGTTAAAACTGTGTTTGGCTCCAGCGCAGCCGTGACTTTTGGCAGGGATGTGCATGTGGCTCGGTGCGTGTGTGTGTGATCTCTCTTCATGGCTAGAGCTACTGCTCCCTCCTGGCCAGCTCAGTCAGTGCACTCTGGCCGATCGAGTTCAAATGCGAGTTTGACATCTCGTCCGGCTGTAGGCATAGGCCCGGGCGACTTCTTTTCCTTACGGTTGTCAGAGAGCTCTAAGTCGACCGTGTGGGCGGAAACCTCCCCGCTGAGCTCCCGCCCGGTCGTAACCCCATCCTAACCCTGTCATAACCCTCTCTGACAGCCTCGCAGATGGTGGGGAAAATGGGGGTTAAAACCCAGAGGCCACATCTTCGCATCCCCACCTCCCCCGGATTCCCCTGAAAGTCGGAATGACCTTGCGCTGCCATTCTATCACGCACAGAGGGAATGATGGATCGGGGGATGTGAAAACCAGACTTGGGTCACATATGCACTTTAAAGATTTGGAAAATAACTATTTGGGGAGAAATGATTTGGAGAATGTACATCAGCTCTTATCAGCTCTTAAACGGAGCATGCAGTTGCCTTAAATATGGATGAGGGTTGGGGTCAGAGGAATGCCGTATTGGCTCCTGCGAGAGACCCGGGATATCTGGCAGGCTTAAAGTCTAAGCCTGATCCACGGCTCACAAGTGAGGGGGTGTAAGGAAATTCTGAATATCGTGATTTACATTATCTGCAAGCCTCATAACATGATCCTTCAAATATCTCTTGTGGTATTGTACAGTACATGTCCTTTCAGGCTGTTTAACAAGGTCTCTCTTTAAAAAGCTTTTACTGATCATAATTACTAAAATTGGGCTCATACAATATCAGGTTTTTTCTACTGCACTATTATCGTGGCCAAATGAATTCATAATGAAATGATCACAATGTATGCAGAAATGTTGAAAAATAAATAAATGGTGTCAGTTAAATTAATCTTTATTTATTTATTTCCTCTGATGAATCACACTAAAAATATCTAATATATATATATATATATAGAGAGAGAGAGAGAGAGAGAAAAAAAAACCCTGACAAGCAAACTTTTTTTTAAGTGCGGGTAAGGTGTCTTGCTTTCACCTGTCAGCAAATCAAATTAGCCTTGTGGCTTTACAACAGGAAAAAGTAAATACAAGGAAAGACATTATGTGTGTAAGTGAATCTCATGAGAAATTTTGTCACATTTCACATGTAAATACATAAATAATATTGTATAATAATGTATATATTTAATTTGTTAATATTTATTAATTTTCACCTCTTTAAATAATGAAGTGTGTTTGTTAGCATGCTTATGTAGTGGCATTGAATTGTCAAATTTCACTGGTGTTGGTACTGAAATTTTAGTATTGTGACATCCTACTAGGAACATTTCTCATGTCAGTTATTGTGTTTCCAAAACTGCCACAGTTGATTTTACTAAATTAGTTCAGAATTGGCTTTCACATCTCATTAGCAGGAGGCAATTTCTGGTCCATTGCTTGTGTGCAATGCATGTTAAAACCTCAGCTCAAAAATACAGGAAAACTGATTGATTGAATCACTAGAAATAAGTGAACAATTTTGCTCAGAATGAACTAAATGACCCTGGCTGTGATAAAAAGGCCATAAACTGAAAAAAAAACAAAACAATGAAGTGCTCATACTGTTTCTATGGACTAGAAGGTTTGAGGAGGGGCCACATTGGCTAATATGTGATGCAAGCTAGTTGAAATCGAGTGGTGCCCAACTGGCTTGTTCTGTATGGCCACCTCCACTTGTAATCCTGTCTGGATTCTGACAGTTTACGCAATGGTGAAAGCTGCTTTTATAAAGAGCATCCAGCAGTGGATGCATAGGCCGTTTAAGCCTATTAATATGATTTATGGTTCAGGTGGTGAAAAGTTAAGATTCGCTCTCACAGGATGGAGTGAATGAATGACCTGCCAGTTGGAATAGTGGAAAAGTGTGTGCTTTAACAAATTAAGCGACGGCTCCTGAAACCAGTGGTGCAAAAGTAAGAGCTTGTAGCTGGGAAAGTACCTTTGACAGCTGACAAGTTTGTCAAGTGTGTGTTTACACTAGGGCTGCACGATAAATCGCATGCGATATTTAATGCGCATCACAAGATGCGCATTAAATATCGCATGCGATTTATCGTGCAGCCGTAGTTTACACCCAACACACTCCAAAAAGGCCACGGGAAATAGTGGAGCTGAGGGTATAGAGTCCCTTCATATTTGTGAACTCATAATCTACAAATACAGTTCCCTTTCTAGATGTAGATTAATGCACAAATAAATTCCGAACAGTATATATACACTTTTGAAAATTGCGCTTCCAACCATTCCAGAAAAAAGAACACATTTTTATTAACAATGTATGATTTGTTTATGTGCTGCCACTTTTTTAGCACCACCCTCATATTTCTATGGTTATGATTATGCTGTTGTTTGAGGACATTATTTATTTGTTATTCTGGCATTTTTTGTAACATTTATTGATATTACGGAACTTAATGGGGAGAATACAGGTTAGCATTATCAGAAAACTTTGCAAAATAGACTTGAACTTGCAAAACACTTACCAATGCCAACTACTAAGTCAAATTTATTTATGTATTGCTTTGCTTTTTACAATACACATTGTTTCAAAGCATTTTTACAGAAAGTCATGATGTTGATAATATCTTAATATCTTCATGCCTTATACTTGTATTTAGCAGATTAGAGCTGGATGATTAATCTAGTTACCCTATGTTCATCCTATGTGAGTGTACTGTATGTATGCGGATGTCGTTGGTGTACTTATACATCCAAATTTATACATTTTGTGACAAAAAAAAAAATCAGGCATTTTAGATTTGCTATATGGTATGTAATCCCTTTACATGAGTGTACTTAAGGTATGCAGATGAAGTTGGATATATATCCAACTTTATATAGAGAGCTGTGCGATGATACAGTTGTGGTGATATCTAAACAATCACACAGCCAAGATTTGCTATATAATACATAATGTTTAAAAATGAGTGTACGATATGTGACCAAGCAAGGTTGGATATACTTATAGTCAGTGTTGGGGAAAGTTACTTTTAAAATTAATGCATTACAATATTGTGTTACTTAGTTACTTTTTTATGAAAAGTAATGCATTACGTTATTTTTGCATTACTTTTGGTCACCTGGGTTGGGCCTGCTTATTTGTTTTTTAATTTAAAAAAGACAGTAGAGCTATCATTCAATATATGGGAAAACAAAGTAACTTGCGTTACTTATTTGAAAAAGTAACTCGTAAAAAGTAAAAGCAATGTATTACTTTACTAGTTACTTGAACAAGTAATCTGATTACATAAAGGTAACATAAAAGTAATCTGATTGTATTACTTGTAATGTGTTACCCCCAACACTGCTTATAGTAGTTGTGTAATTCATTATTAATTTGTGAATTCATTTGAATTATTTATAAGTTATGCGTTGATATTGAGAATTATGACTTTTTTTGTTTTTGTTTGTTTGTTTTTTTTCAATTTATAAAAGCCAAAGCACCAACCCATATACACATTATTACTGATCTAAACCTGGCATTATCATACATTATCATAAGTATCATAATTAGTGTTTTGGATATGTACAGTGTACACAATCTCCAGAGTCACAATGAAAAAAAACTTCTGTGATCTTCTTGATCTCATTCGTGGCCCATGTTAGTTTGAATTCAGAGCTGTATTATGGACCGGACCAATGGGACCAGTGCCCTGAGGCCTCAGACTATCAGGGACCACCAAAGCTTCGTAGCCAGACTTCCAAAGGAAAATGGGCCCTTAGAGTATACAGTGTTAGCTGACCACTAGGGCCCCCAGGCCCCTCAGCATGCAGCACAAGATAGGGCCCTCGGCTACTATTTTTAGTCATGTAATGTTAGCCTATCAAACCACACATTTTATAATTTTTTTAGCCTTGTCTCTTAAAGTATGATAATGTGTGTGCCACTGGGGGGGTCTTCAAAGATGAGATGCCTCACAGGACCATGATCCAATCCTGCATTCATTATTGCCGCTACTAAAATTGCCCTAACAGAGACATGGAGTACCTGCTCATTTTGGCAACTCTTTCTATTTTTCATTGTATGAATTGATGTTTTGAGAAAGCAATCGACTAAAATTCAAACATTCATCAACATGCTGCAGTAGTACGTTTTAACGTTAATAATTTCCACACCAAAGGAAGCTGCCTTCTTCTGGTGTTTTCACCGTCTGGCAATTCATTTGCATCTTGCATGCGCTGCTAGGGTTAAGCATATAAGATGAAAGGAATTATTACCACACATTTGAATAGCATGTTGCAGTCTCTCCAGCCACGCCCAGATTGATCGATTGCTTTGTTTATCGTTCATAAACCCATCTGTAATAAATCTATTTTCCCCCTCTCCTTCTTGTTCCATTTATTTAGGCATAATTATGCATTAATTGACGCATGGCTGGTTCTGATTGTGTCAAACGATCCATGCATTTAGTTGGAGATGTACAGCGCGCAGCCCAGATGCTCACAATGGGGAACGTGCTCATTAGCCGCCTGCTCCACAAAAGCCTCAATGACTTTCTTTTGTGTGTCTCTAGATGAGGGGAAAAGGCTTACTCTACAGGGACTGAGTTATCCTGATGAAAAAAAGGTGAGCGGTGGTTATAATGTTCATCTAGACAAATGGTTGTGTGCCACCCCATTGTCTGCGCTCACTGAGTTCTCCTGCCATGGCCTACTATTAATCTATATGCGTGCACTACACAATGTATAGATAATGGTTAACGCTTTTTAACCTGATGGTTCTGACAGTGATTCTGTATGTTGTAAAAAATTGGCTGCTTGTTTCGAGACATTTTGCTATTTAATTCCAACCTACATATTCCTATTGTATTACGCCAAGTACCTGACACATTTTCCTACACTGTTATCCTTGTATGAAAAGTCAGTTTCATTCTCTGATTGAAATGGTGAGATAAAGTTCAAAATGAAAAATAAAGGCACAATGTCTGAATTATAAAGTCACGATTTTGAGATATTAAGCCACAATGCGAGATATAAAGTTGCATATATATATATATTTGCAATTAGGAGTAACAGTCACATTGTGAGACATGAAGTAGCAATTAAGACTTATTTATCTCATTTGTATGGTTTAAATTCACAATTATGAGAAACAGTCACAATTGTGAGATGTAAAGTCACATTGTAAATTGTACATTTAAAATTACAAGGTATAATGTCACATTGTGAGACGTTAAGTCACAGTTATGAGATACAAAGTCACAATTGTGAGACAAAGTTGCAATTATGAGTATTTAAATCATAAAATCAAGTCTCAATTGTGCAATATAAAGTCATTCCCATACATAGTCACAATTACTAGAAAAAAAAAACTGAAATTGTGAGAAATAAAGTTGCAATTGTGAAATATAAAGTCAGCATTAGGCGAAATAAAGTCACACTGTGAGATAGGAACTCGCAATTATGATAAAGTCGCATTGTGAGAAATGGTCACAAGTATGAGAAACAAAAGCAGCAACTGTGAAAAGCAAAGTCGCAGTTTTAAACTATAATGTCACATTTCAAGGTAAAGAGTCACAATTACAAGAAACAAAGTCACAATTGTTAGGTATTAAGTCATGTTGTCAATTGTAAAGTTGCAATTATACAAAACAAAGTTGGGAAATATAAAGCCGCAGTTCTGTGAAATAATGTGCCAATTGCTAAAGTCTTAATTACCTTTTTTTAAATTTATTTATATTTTTGTAAGACTTCCATATTAGGCACACTCCCGTTTTGTTAAACTGTCTGACACTCATTTTCAGCTTCTCATTGATTATGTCCACTGGAATTGGTGCCTATATGGCCTATACAAGCTAAAGTAGAGCTACTCTCCATGTAGAAATGTCTTGACCCTGAGTAACTGAATGATTAATGATAACTTGAGCGTTGCTGTTTTGATGTGGAGATGTAATGAGAGGGGATGCGTTCACCTTGCCCTAGGCCTCGCTGGGAGGTAGATGGACCAGATGCACGTCCAATCCAATACCTCAGTCAATGTTTGGCTTTCTTTAAAGATGAATGCTCTATGAGAATGGATTCAAAACACACACCTCCCATTCCTCACCGGGAGCCAACATTTGATCATAGAGCAAATATCAGCTTGTGCAGAATTCATTTTAAAACTGAATGCTAACATACAGGTTTGGAAATATAATAATAATAATATTAGTAATGTTTTGGAAAGTTTGTGAGTTTGATCTGATATCCCCGTTTGGTCTTGAAACACAGTTAAGTGTTGTTTTCTATCTGAGCTCAATTCAGTCCCTGGATGGATGACCTCGCTTTACCCACATGTCTGTCAAATGTGCAGACACAACACGCTATGTTTGAGCGTGTGTGTGTGTGTGTTTGTGAGCATGCATTAAGGGCTTTCATTTTGACCTAGTTTGACTTGCCACTTGTGTTAGCTTCAAACCTACTGACCCCCATTCACCCAGAGTAAATGTGCCACTGTCACTGTCTGCATCAGTCAAAGCCATGTTTCAGTGCACATACACACAAACCACTCACTCTGCCTTCAATCCCCTGACCACAGTTCAACCACAAACGGCAGGCAAAACAGCAGCGTCATCCACACCATATTGGGAAAAGTGAATACTGATAATAGAGTTTAAACCTTATTCAGGTGTTTTTTGATGGAGCCAAGATCAAAGAGTAGAAACAAGACTGAACAGAATATGTAGTCATTTAATAAAGGAATAGTTCACCCAAACAAATGAAAGTCTGCTGGAAGTTTAGTCACCCTCAGGCCATCCAATATGTAGATGATTTTGTTTCTTCATCAGAACAGATAAAGAGAAATTTAGCATTGCATCACTTTCTCACCAGTAGATCCTCTGCAGTGAATGGGTGCCGTCAGAATGAGAATCCAAACAGCTGATAAAAACATCACAATAATCTACAAATAATGCAAGAATGTCAAAACGGTGTTTTTAATAAATTCATCACAATGTTTTTTTTACTTCAAACCATTGTTTTAAAGCTAAAATATGAGTCCTTTGTCCATAATATTGCTTACTGCAGTGATTAAGGAGAGAAATATGCACAGATCAAGCACTGTTTACCACTGAAAACAGTCTAAGACAGTTGTAAACAAATATGTCAGTGGATTTTGATGTGAGAGGAAAACGGGATGGAGTTTTTCACTTAAGGAAGCGTTATTATGGATAGAGGACTGCTGTTTTGGTAAGAATATGGTTTAAAGTTAAAACGCCTTGATGAATTTGTTTATTACAAACACACAGATTTTCACTTCACAAGATGTTAATTAATGGACTGGAGTCTTGTGGATCATTGTGATGTTTTTATTAGCTGTTTGGGCTCTCATTCTGACGGCACCCATTCACCGCAGAGGATCCATTGGTGATCACGCGATGCAATGCTAAATTTCTCTAAATCTGTTCTGATGAAGAAACAAATTTATCTACATCTTAGATCAATTTTCCTCAAATTGTCATTGTTGTGTAAACTATTCCTTTAATCGTCAACATTCTGGCCATCTTCATCTTTCTGTTTTCATTTCATAGTTGCTTGTTTCTTCACTGGCTTCACGTTTCCATCTTCCCATCTTCCATCTTAATTGTTCTACACACCTAATTAAATTATCACTCCTGTTTACATTAACAAGCACTTTGCTTCACTGACACCCAGCCAATGGCATGCTTAATGTGATTTACCTAAGCAGAACATGTTTCTGGAATAACATCCTGGAATAGCATGCATATCATAGGGCTGCATTTAGGGGCTTCAACAGAATTCTATTCAATCTTACATTGTCTTCTGATTTTGGGATGTAAAATCAGTAACATACTTACCTACCTACTTTATTTATTTATTTACTTACTTACATTTCTAAGGTAATAATTATACATTGTATTCCTCACAATTCATTTAGGTGTTTACCATACCATTCACTATATACTCTAGATTATTTGACCTAAAGCAGTATGTTTTAATTTTAAATGAGTGGGGATCAGGTTGGTTATTATCAGTTTAAGTCAAACCACCTTCAGCTGAATGTTTTATTTATTTTGTTACGAGGTGTTTCTAAGGGCCTTATATATTTGGGACACTGAGGCAATTGTAATTAAATTTTACAAGTTCAAATTTAACACCCCTTGGTTTTGCATTGGGATAAGTTTAGGGCTGTGATTGTTTGATAAGGACATTGTTACAGGACTAAGGATGTTCATCTGAGATCATTTCCTACTTGGGTAAATCATGTTGTGCCCATTGGACATAGTGTCACTTTTATAGCTCACTGATACATAAAATTGTCACTGTGTTTTACACAGATGTGCAGTATATATAATGTATGACAGAAGAAATTAACGATTATTTCATCACGTTTGGTGTTTGCGTGATTCTTTTGTATGTCTAGAGGCAAGACATGATATTTGCATGTGGTGTCCTACATGTTTGCCATGTGCACTGAATGATGTAGTTCACAGACACTCTTGTTTCTTACATGCACAGAAAGTTTCTGTAAACTTCCTCTTTCTCTATTTTTTTTTTTCCTCTTGTGTTTTCTGTCTGGTTGGTTATGGTCATTAATCTTCCTCTAATTTCTGAGAGTTTACTGTTGTCATGGGAGCAACTCCGCTCCTGTTTTTTTTTTAAGAAGCCATTTCACCCAATTGCATCATAACTTTAGATAAGGGTCATTTCTCTGGCTCCCGGTATTCCCTGTGTCGCTGATGACTTTAGCCATTCATTAAAGTGACTTGACCTTCATCCATTAATAATCTGTGTGTCTCTCCGAAGCCCCAGTGTTGAACTCCTCCTGCTCGGGTCAGTTTGGCACAGACGTTATGTGTACCAATATGTAAATTAGTCTACCTGGAAGGAGTTATGAAATGAAAACACTTTCTTCATGTTTACTGAAGACTCCTAATATTTGTAATACTTTCCCATCTGTGTGTTACTGCAAGTGGAAGAAGGGATATTACAGTAAATGTGTTTGGTTTTAAAACTCCAAAATTACTTCATAATCTGGTTACTTATTATTATTATTACTGCAATGAAGGCTCCAGTGAGTTTTGACATGCTGTAAAAACAAACCAGAGCAGATCTCCAGTGATCATTTGCTGGAGGCCAGACCATACCCTCAGAGCATATTTAGTCTATAACTGGATAACTTTATAAGATCATCCTGGAAAATCTTATTAGTATTGATAAACAATTAAACTTAGTCATCTGTAGAAGAAAACTGGCTTTAAGCGTATGTTCAAATACAGAAGTTATGTGTCAGTTTAGTACTTTAGATAATATATCTCAAATAAGCCATGTTTTGTAATGCCTACTCGGTTATTTACATGTTTTTTTTTAAGCAAATTTGTGAATTACGGGGGGAGGGGGGGCATAATATATGAACAAACCCCTCTGAAAAACCCTTCAGAGTATGAATAAAACTGTAAATGTAAATAAAACTACCAAATTGGAAAAAAGCCAAAACAATCACTACATTTGCATGTTGCACAGGCCTAATCCACAACACCGCAGTTCTTACATAGCTTTCAAAGGGTTACTTTGTAACATCTGTAATACATTCAGTGCTGCATAAGACGTGACGTAGCAAGGCCAACTTCTATATGATTATTTGCAAGATCTGATCCTCAGCTGAGCGCATTCAGAGCACTCAAACTCACCGTCTGGAAAATGTTTCATGAAGCCTGAATTCCAAGACCCCATATATATTCTGCGGAAACACACTTGGCTCATGTATATGACCCAGTAAGGAGGATTTCTGAGCATGGCTAAAGTACTGCCTTTTGGAGAGGTGCATTTTGGCTGAAATTGCCTCCTCATGTCTTTCTTATCTAATTCAAAAGTCCTTTCCAAGAGATTTTCTTGCAAAAAGCAGCCAACCAGATTTCCTTGCCAAATTGCATGCTCCATGCTTTTTAAGTCGGGGCAAAATGTCATGCACTTATTTTTTTTGGATCCCTACTGTAGTTTTATTGACTGGCTCTTATGTTATCAGAGCCGCACAGCCTGTCTGCAACTCTCCGGAGGCGTCAGGCGTTTGGGCAGAGACTCTCAGGTACAATGCCGGCTGGCCCAGACAGTTCAATCAAATAATTATGAAGCTTTGCCCACTCTTAGCATGAGCTAATGAATGGAAATGACTGATTTGTATGCGACCTGTACGCATGGCTTAAGTAGTACTGACCTGATAAGTACTAAAGCTCTCGCCCCGCGGTGATGAACTTCTTTCACACTGGGTAAAAATGGAAGCATTGTTTGAATGAATGTGCTCCGAGACCGGTCTGCTTTTACAGGAATTTTAAACAGTACCACTGAAAGGTGCACATCAATAATACTTACTGCTGATTTAACGGCTGGAAACATGTCGAAGCTCTGCCGCGGGGATTTGAAGTGTATACTGCGTCTTTTTTAACTTTTGAAGTATATGCATTGCCCTAAATTACATTCAAAGAGGTCACCGAGTTTTCTTGGAAGTGCTCCATAATCATTACCATAGTACACAGAGCTCAGATGACCTTTTAAAACCGTGGATAGTTTGTCCTCATTTGTCAGAAGGAAACCAAATAACGGTTCCCTCTTGAAGCCATCTCAAACCTAGAGCACTATTGGATGACCTCTGACCTTTTGAAATGTTATAATCACCCGGCAGACCGAATCAGAGACTAAAAAAGAAAAAGCGGTCTTCTGGGATCCAGATATCTGATGTGCCGCTGCAATCAGGGCTGGTTGCAGTCAAAGCCACAAGTGCTGCATTGACCCTACTCACAGATCTAATGCTGTGCAGACCAGCACTGCTATTTTTAGAAATAAGGACACATAGTAGTGAACATATTACTGGCCCCTGTGTACATCTGCTGCGGAGAGCAGACTTGAGAGCAGTGATGTTCCCTCGGTGAAATATCTTGGATTTGAATAATTCAGTAATTTAATTTATATGGCGCTTTATACAGTACATGTTCATTCCAAAATAATAAAATGATAAAGAATGAAATAGTGACTGACAAGGTTGGTTGGTTATAACATTTGGAGTGGCCTAATCTAGGAAGACAAAAGTGTAAAATTATGTTAATATATTTCATTCACAAATGTTACATTTTGAAAGCAGCACTGCAGCATATTATATTATATTTATTATATTATATTATATTATATTATATTATATTATATTATATATGTGAATGTTCTTTATATGATATTCCACCATGTATGTGTATATCATTTTTATTATAATTACTTAATTGTTTCTCTGCTGTAGTATGTAATAATTGTAACGCAGTCTATAAGTAATATTAAATATTAATGCATATTATTATAATGTATTAAATGTATTACCATCAACTTCAAAAATGCTTTTGACTTCTCCATTGTTGGCTGTTTGACTTGTTAATTTGTATTTCTCTGGAAAAAAAAAATAATAATAAAATAAAATATATATATATATAGTGACATTAATTTTATTAAATTAAATAATTTAATATTTATTTATGGTTTGCTTGCTTGTATTATTATTATTATTATTATTATTATTATTATTATTGTTGTTGTTGTTGGTTGTTGTTGTTGTTGTTGTTGTTGTTGTTGTTGTTGTTGTTGTTGTTGTTGTTGTTGTTGTTGTTGTTGTTGTTGTTGTTGTTGTTGTTGTTGTTCTCAAAGCGTATGTGCCCAGAACTTGTACCCATGAGCAAAGATGGCAGATATAAAATAGCATATATGCTCCAGCCGAGCAACTACCATTGAATTGAGATGAATGGGAATGCTGATGGATAGCTTTATGCAAACTTCCTTAAGTAATAATAATACTAATGAATGTTGTATTGATTTTTTTTTTAATTTGTGGAAAACAAATTTCCTTATTTCAAATCAGTTTTAGCTGTATAGACACATTCTGAAAGGTACTATATATGGATATGCTAAAAGCTATATCGTTGTACCTTATTTACCCCTAAATGGTACATATTAATACTTTAAAAATTCAATTTTATTATGTTAAAAGTACATATTAGTAACTGAAGTGTACATATAAGTAACTTTTGAAAAGGTAGGCTACCGCCCCAGTGACAGTTTCATACCTTTTTTTCAGAGAGTGTGTGGTTTTGTATGCACACTGAGTTTTTAAGGGAGGAAGTTTGTATTCCCTCGTTCTTTAAAGAGAGCGTGTATATTTGTGTGTTTATGTGTGTCTGGCATCTGAACGTGTCTGTGCATGTTTGTGGGTATTTATGCAAGTGCATGTGTGAGTGTGTGTTTGTGGTTTACTGGTTTGCACCATAGATGGACAGTTAGATAAGCCCCTCATGTTGACACTAGGGTTGAGCATCTCAAATACACACAGTTAGTCAGATAAGTCCCTCATGTCAGCAGGAAGCTACAGAGAGAACACTGACGCACTGACATAATGGCAGTGGGGGGTGCACTGTCTCACTCTCAAACAGAGATAATCTAACTGAAAACAGACGCACATGGGTCAGGGCCAGGGAATACTTACCATAATGAATAATAATCAGTCCTGAGCTGCATGTTAAGCGGCTGAAAATAGTTTTAAATTAGATCAGATTCTTTCGTAATAGGCTGTTTGTGTTTGTAAGGATTATGCAGTGCATAATGGGGTGTGTGTGACGCATACAATGTGTGATATAGTACACTGTAGACCAGCTAGACTTTCCCAGCCAAGTTGAGGGCGTCATATCATAAGGAATCATTTTTCTTCGATCTTTTCAGATAATGGTTTATTGTACTGTGGAACAATTTTGTAACATTCAGAACTCAATACACCCAGCCCAAAAGAGTTTTTATTGAAACCAAGCTGTAAAAGTGGATCTTTTCTACAACTTTCTGACACTGTATGTAGCACCTACAGCTCTGCATTTGCTTCAATCCCAACATCAGAAAAGAGCGGCTGAAGGTTATCTGTAACAAGATCCCTGATCATTTCGGTGTGATCTTAACAGTTTAAGCAGCACAGAATAATTTGTGAATGTTGCAGTGTAATTCAGGCTTTGCAAAACAGCTGTTTTTGAAGGCTGGTGTAGTTAAAACCAGTATATTGGACTTGAAAGCAAGCCTGCAACTTGCAAATGTGTGGAAAAGACAGCAGCACTTACTAACTCAACTGTATTTTTCAGCATAGAGTCACAGTAGCTCTGCTTAATTCAAAATATAGTGCTTCCAGTTGTTTTTCAAATACAACAATGCATTTCATCACAATACTGCAAAACAAGCTTATTCAAATATGAAATGTGCTGTTTGTACTTCATTCTCACATATAATAAATGATTCACTAATCAAGATTCATTTTAACACTTGAAATTTTGCTTTTCGACTTTTTTTTTATCCGTTTGAACTAGGTTTGGGCCGATAGACGATGCCAGCTCAACATCGTGATGTCTATCAGCCATCGGCGATGGACGATGGCATCGTCTATCGGCCCAACCCTAGCTCAAACGGATAAAAAAAAAGTCGAAAAGCAAAATTTCAAGTGTTAAAATGAATCTTGATTTCAATCTTAATTTCATATTTGCATAAGCTTGTTTTGCAGTATTGTGATGAAATGCATAATTTGATTTGTGATCCCCCCCCCCATACCCCCCGCAATCCGCCGCTTCCCAATACCGTGTTCGGAAAGAAAATGACGTGTATACGGAACCCCTAAAGGGAATAAATACGAGATGGGAGGAAAATATATATTTCAATATTTTCCCTCGCAGTTATATCATTGGGTAATTATACTACATATATTTCGGGCATCAGGGAGCCACTATTATACCTGGCATTGAAACTGCTTTTGAATGCACAATCGCTTTTTAGTTTCACTTTCACTTTCGTGATTCGCGATCGCACGTAGTCTGTTTATACTATGGAGCGGCAGTACTTACCACACATTTTACGAGATTATATGTTTGTCAGTGGTGCTCAGGATCTGCAAATCATTCTCTATCTTCCTCAGTCATCTCTTCTTACTCTGTTTATGTGGTAAGTGAAATTGTATTTACTGTAATGTAACAGGCAACCGTTACACCGTGTCTACACCGGACGCGACAATTGTCGTGTCGCTCCGCGCCGTGCCGCAACAGCTAAAGTCTACACTGGACACGACAAGGCAACCGTTGAAAATCATTTGAAATTTGTGTCTGCACGTCATAAATAGAACGCGGCAGCATTTTACTGTCAGGGATTTGTCGTGTCGTGTTGTGTCACGCCGCGTCGCATCCAGTGTAGACAGCATCACTGATTATAATAAGTTCTATACACTGATCTATATATAATGAATCTCTATTATAGATCAGTGGTTCTATAGTATTTTGCCGCGCCGCTTGCGTCCGGTGTAGACACGGTGTTAGGATCCGTGCCTTATAAGAATTCACGCTTCGGGCACATCCCGATACCCCCACCGCCACCGACGATGTCATCGTCTATCGGGATGTTTCACTGTAGACATCATCCGATGCCAATTTTGTAGACATCGCCCAACCCTAGTTTGAACTATATTAATGTAATATTAACTAAATATACATTTTATTTTAAAATATGCATGCATTCTCTCTTGGTGTGCTTAAAACATCTCCGTTAATATTTCTCATCATGTCAATTTTGAATGACATAAATCAAATGGTAGCCTGTATTTTCAATCCAAAATTTAGAATTTTGACAAAAAGTTGAGTAGTTTGCATTACTTTATATTATTGTTTGGTCAGTTAAAATTACTGCCATAAAACAAATGTCATAAAGTAAATGTTTAGCTACTTATATCTCACCTCACACTTTACAGTTAAAACCGAAGTGTTGCACTAGAATTGATGTTTGGCTTCTGTAAAGCCCGCCTACTTTTATTTGATTGGCCATCTCAGTCATTTTAACATTGAGTGCTTTTAAAGCATTGAGGCAGGCTGGTCTAAAATGTAACTTTTAAAACTTTTTATCATCCTAACAACAAACAGAGTGGAGCGTAATAGAGTAATGCATATATAATGTAATTTTTTGCTTGTTTGTTTGTTTTTTTTAGTGCTTAAATGGTATTTAAATTGTTGTACATGTACAAAAGTTTACATCCCCCTTGTAGAATCTGTAAAATGTTAAGGGATTGAGGGACGTTTACATATTGTCCACAAGAGAAAATAATAGTTGAATTTATAAAAATGGGGGGTGAAAACTTTTGAACAGAATGAAGATGTGTACATTTCTTATTTTGCCTAAATATCTTTTTTTCTTTTTCATTTAGTACTGCCCTTCAGAAGCTACAGAAGATATTTACATGTTTCCCAGAAGACAAAATAAGTAAAATATACCCTGATCTTCAAATTCAAAAAGTTTTCACCCCCCAGATTCTGCAAGGGGGATGTCAACTTTTGTCCTCAACTGTAATAAGATATTCTCCACTTACATTGGTTTAAAGGTGACATATCATGAAAATCTGACTTTTCCAGGTTTTAAGTGCTATAATCAGGACCCTGGTGCATCTACCAACCAAGGAAACGTGAAAAAGATTAACCCAATCACTTTGTTTAGGTAAGCCTTTTTCTGCAAGCGTCTGAGAAAACGAGCACGTCTGATTTCGCTCCCTTGGTGACGTGGCAAAGGGATTTCATTATAATATTACCCCTTAATCTGTAAACTGAAAAGGGGCATAATATGTCACCTTTAATGTATTTAGCTACATTTTATTTGTAGTTTGTAGTGTATGTAACTAATTTTTAAAGATTGGCTTGCCTTGGTGACCTTCTTTAAATTATGAATAGCTTACAGTTTTCTCCCAAAAAAAAAAAAAGAAATGAAAAGAAAAGATAAGAAAAGAAAAAAAAACCTTTGGAAATGGCATGAAGAACAAATCAGCGATGTAAAAAGTAATGGGCTTCAGAGATGCCACAATGATTTCCACAACTTTTTGTGCAACGTTAAACTGCTGTCAGACAGTTTGTGAAGTGCATAGGTTTTTTCTTGCCTTTTCTTTATACTCAATAACCTCTTTTACCCCTACTGTCTCCCATCTGGAGAACATTTCCCTGCCTCACCATGGCCCTGTTAAACACAATCTGTTTTTTCTTCGTCCTCCCTCCTTCTCTGTCTCTCTCTCTCTCTCTCTCTTTCTCTCTCTGTCTCTCTCTCTCTCTCTCTCTCTCTCTGTCTCTCTCTCTCTCTCTCTCTGTCTCTCTCTCTCT
>NW_015542555.1:365182-367516 GCF_001515605.1 Sinocyclocheilus anshuiensis
TCTTTCCCTTCAACTTCCTCCTCAGTTTCAGTGACAGGCATATGTTAGGGTGGAGCGTCCGTGTGCTTTGCAGACGTGCTGGACACTTTTTCAAGGCATGAAATGGCACCTTTTCAAATGAGCCAGGAAACTGTTTCATCCTTCTCGCAGGCCTTTAGTCTATTTTTTAGTCAGGCTTTTTTGCAAGCTTGCTAAGTCAGCTGGTGTTCTGAATATGTTCCTCCAAAACAGAGCATGCATCTGGAAATCTTTTAATCGTGCTTGGGTACACACTCTGAGAACTTCAGCCTGTCAAGGCTAACCCTTAAAGGGACAGTACACCCAAAAATCACACTACTTGTTTCCATACACTGAAAGTCAATAGGGGAAAAAAACATACCATAAATGTATAAAAAACGATTTTTCAATCATATACTAATTAAACTGCTATTTTCAGCTTTCCTCCCACCCATATATTGAAACTTCACGTCTATAACTTCACGTATTGCACATTTTGAAAAATTAGTTACATTTATATACCAAAATGTTAAAATCAGTGACAAATCACTGACATTTTGCTTTGTCTTTGACTTTACTTTGTCTTAAGAACTTCTTTTCATTTGATTTGAATTACTTTGGTGCAGTGGTACTTTAAAAATGTACATATTTACATAAGAAAACAGTGATCCATAAACATGAATACAATTTGTTTATATATGAACAAATGAAATGCAGTCTTTGCAAACGTCTCTGTGTGTGTGTGTGTGTGTGTGTGTGTGTGTACATACTGTACACTGGCATTATTTTAACTGCTGAACTTTTGCTTTTATGGTATATTTTTGTCAGATTTGGTTTTAGTGCTTGTCTGTGACCTGGAAAAGTTTTGCCGTTTTTAGGCGTGCTCCGATTGATCGGCTACCGATCACTATCGGCCGATAATCGCTTCAGGATGCTTGATCGGCGCTCTCTAAAAAGGCCGATCTCAAAAAAACGATCTCAAGCTGATGATGCATCTGTCGTGACAGGTTTGGCAGGACATGCAGCGGCACAGTCTCGGTCTCTGTCCTGCATGGGTGAAATAATTATAATGCTGAATGTGAGGTACAATTCATATTTCTTCATTAAATAACTCATAAAGAAATTTGAAAACTTTCTGTGAGACGTAATTTCACAAACAGCGCGAGTGAATGACCGTGCGCGCTCTCTCTTTCCCTCTTAAAATGCGCAAATGGCTTCAAATCACATCGCGTCTGCACTATAAGCGAGCTGCACAGTTGACAGGAATTATCACTTGCACAATCGAGGCAATGTTGCATCGTCACTAAAGTTTATGAAGTGCATTTCTTTTTAATTCTTGCCAGTGTTTAAACCATTCAGCGCTCACACGCTCTCCTGGAGACTGAGCGCTCATGCACACTCGCAGCGCACACACATAACGCCAGGTTCACACATTATCCATTTGCAGTGCGTATGCGGTTCGTATTTTTTCCGCGCTCATGTTAATGGATCTTAAAGCATTCACACGGCACACGGTTGCGATCCGGCAGTGCGTTCCAGGAGCAGTCTGCAGCAGTGCAGAGATCGTTTCCGCAGCACTCGCTGATTTAAAGTAACTGTGCATTTTTCTTTATGAACCGCAGGATTGCTTGTAATAAAGAATTAAATGCAAAAGAAAAGGCAGTAGAGCTGACTGTTTCTGTCAGTGGTAAGTTTTAATTTAGAATGTTTGTGATAACGTAAGAAAAGTAGTTTAAATGTTTTGCCACTTGCTTGAAGCAACTGTTTTTTGCTGTGTGTAAGCTATTGTGCAACAATTGCATGAGTGTAAAAACAAAAATGCACTTCATGATCGAACATTTAGGTGAGATAAATACATATTTTTGAAAAATCTCTAACCCGCTCCCCTCCCCCCCTCAAATAAAAAAAAAAACCCTCTCACAAGAGTCACCTATAAGAGGGAAATTCCCCCCATTTTCAAAAATGAAATTCAGGCCCTGAATAAATGTCTAAAAATCCTGATTGGAGTATTACTATAAATAATTCCACATGATAAAAATAAGGCTTTAAAAAGATCGGTATCGGTGATCGTATTGGCAGATACTGCTTTCTGTGATCGGCCTCAAAAATCCTGATCGGAGCACCCCTAGCCATTTTCCTCTGGAACTGTTTTACATGACTGTTTTACATTAGAGTCTAAATGGTGCAGCTGTTAGGACTATCATGGGTTTAATCAACGCAAAAGAGGTTTTCTTAGGCTTTCAAACATGAAGCTTGCGTGACTACACTTGTTATTTAACAACATCAACCCTGACACACACACACACACACACACACACACACATACACACACATACA
>NW_015542555.1:367895-368440 GCF_001515605.1 Sinocyclocheilus anshuiensis
CACACACACATACACACACATACACACACACACACACACACACACACACACAAGCAAGCACACAGGGTTTGTGTCAGTTAATAGCTTCCCAACATGTCACGATCTGAAGATTATGCTCACTAACAGAACACTTTGCAGCTGCACTTGTAGAGCTGCACACAAGCCACCGGACCACATGTACACTCTCCTCTGAGTATAGCTGTCAGTTACATGATAAAGGATTTAAGTTAGACTTTGCTTATGTTGTAAAGAATAATTCAACATGCACAGGTTTATTTCAACTCAATGAAACCTCATATTGGGGAAAGCGAAACTTGCCCATAAGGCTGTACTGTACACACAGCAGAAGAGTGTGTGGATACTTGCTTTAAATTGCAAATACTTGAGTCATATTTCAGAAAATGCAAAAATCACACAGATTTAGTAAACCATAGCAAAAAAGCAAGTGTTTGTACTGTGATATTCTGATATGAAAAAATTTAAGTTTATTATATATACTGTGTGTGTGTGTGTGTGTGTGTGTGTGTGTGTGTGTTTGTAAAATT
>NW_015542555.1:368727-372348 GCF_001515605.1 Sinocyclocheilus anshuiensis
TGTGTGTGTGTGTGTGTGTGTGTGTGTGTGTGTGTTTGTCAAATTCAAAATTAATTTGTACAAAAAAACATTTGAAAAAATATATTTTTTGAAATGAGAAGAAATAAAGATATGTATAATAATAATAATAATAATAATAATAGAAAACAAAAAAAATCATACAAATAATGAAGCAGTTGTAGGGGCCATAAGCTTCCATTACATTCCAAAATAAAATAAAATAAATATTTAAACTGCCTTATAATGTAGGCTGCACTGAACACCCCACATGAATCATACCCAACATTTACATTCCAAAACTGTGTGCATACTATAGTCAGTGTTGGACTGACTATTCATTACACACAGCGTTTATAACAGTTTGTGTGCTGCTATTCTGTACATTACACACAGGGTGGAGTGATTGAATTCAGCTTAAAGAGAAACATATGCAGGCTGACAGCACAGCTAAAGCATTCAAGCGTTCTCCTTCTCCAAAAGCCGCTGAGCTCATACTCTGTTACACTATACTGAGATATCCTATTCAAGCATCACACCAATCAGACGCTGTCATGGATATTATGAAGCGAGTGTGTGTGAGCCGCTAGCTCCTCAATCAGATATGCAGACTTGATATCTTCACTTGGGCTGGTTATTGTTTCACAATAGCTCACCAGAGTCAGGTCAGTTCATCGCTCTTAGTGAATTGGTTTCCTGCATACCAGCGCACACACAAACGTTACAGTTTATGCAAACAGGGTCCAACTGCAGGCCGTTTTAACAGCACACCGCAGAGACTGAGAGACAGACAGGTGAAGACTCTGGCCTGGAGAATTTGTCCTGTTTTGTCAGTCATTCTGTGCTTGTGGTTTCTCCAGAGTCTGAATCAACACGATTGGTTTATTGAGAGCAGCCCAATCTGATTGATCCTGACATCTGGAACTGGAGCTTATACAATAAGTAAATATGGACATTCACCCAAAAATTTAAATCCTGTCATCATTTACTCATTCTCCTGATACAAACCTGTATACATTTCTTTCTTCTGTTGAACATAGAAGATATTTTGAAAAATGCTGGTGACCAGACAGTTGACTGTAGCCATTGTCGTCCAAAGTATTGTTCATACTGTGGAAGTCAATGACTACCATCAACTGTCAAGAATTTTCATTTTTGAGGGAACCTTACCTTAAAGTCTGTAGGGGGCCACAAACATGGCAGAAATTCATAATCATGTATTTATGCCTTTTGTGTTTTGTGAAAAAAAAAAAGACAAACGGTTTAGTCTCTAACTGTGGCCCAAACAAGTCAAACAGAAAACTTGAGTTCGGGATTGGACTGCCTGTTTAATGAAGAATGGAATATGAGGGAATTCGAGAGGGATGTTAAAGAACAAGTAATGCTATAAAAATGTTCACTATTATTGCTATTTAATTTTGGTGTCATAGACCGCTTGTAGAAAGTGAGAAAAAAAAGAAATGTAAAACTTTAATATTAAAGGGATAGTTCACCCAAAAATTAACATTTTGTCATTACTTAAACTTACTTAAAATACTTAAACTCATTTCATTATTTATTTATTTATTTATATTTTTATTATTATTTTATTTATTATGTATTCTATTCTATTCTATTCTTGCTGTGGAAAACAAGATTTTGTGAATGTTCATGGAGACAAGTCTGTTAAACCAAAATATATAAATGCATTTATTAACGTGCTTCAAGTCTTATGAATCCATTCAATAGCTTTGTATTAGGTTTTTAAAAAGTATGTCATTATTCACTGGAAATATTCCGTGAGCTGTTCATTTGAGAACTGCTGTAAATGGATCACTGAGCCAGTGAGTCACATCAGTGAATGCATTGTTCCTCTGAACCAGTATATGACTGAATACTTAATTTATGAATTAGACCGAAAGATTCATTTATGATTAATTCACAACTCAAGAGTTCAATTCGAACTCAACAGCTCACTGCAGGGGAAGATTATCAGTGAATAAGATTTACATTTTAGTTTGTTCCTCACAAAATGATAAAGACATATGGACTACTTTCATATTTAGTTTTTATTCAATAAAATGAAATTATAAATAATCGTCGTCTTAACCATTTTTAGATGAATATCCCTCACCTGACTCTTAATTTATCTCTCTGTCTCTCCAGAATAACTCAGATCTCGCTCTCTCCCTCACAAACACACTGTCTCTCTCTTCTCTTTCAGTGGCTCTTTTGTGTTTTCTTGCTTGACAGTAAGTGAGCACTGATACCCAGTGGGACAGTTAAGAGTGAGAGAGGAGTTAATGAACTTTGATCAGCACTGAGGGAAACCTCTCTCTCGTTCTCACTCTCTCACGCAGGGAAAGCCCTCCCAAATCAAGGGCCAGCTGCAGCGAGAAGAGTCCACTTAATCACAAAACTCATTAATCTACACAGACACAACACCAGATCTCCTGCAACTCCAGAGCCAAAGCCTGAGGACGCTCAATATGAGAGAAAGCCAATGGAATGTAACATAAAAGGAGGAGAAGGTGTGAAGATAACGGAGAATATTGCAATCATTTTATTTGTTTTTTCTCACTTTGATCTTTGTTTCTTCTCATTCCTTTTATGTTTTAATTCATGCTTCTTTGATAGTTAGGCCTAAATGCTGTGAGTGAGTGGCAAAAGTATGTGAATCTTTGCTTTCAGTATCTGGTCTGACCCTCTTTTGGAACAATAACTGCAGGTAATGTTTCTTGTAGCTGCTGATCAGTCCTGCACAACATCTTGAAGGAGTTTTAGCCCATTCCTCAGTACAGAACCGCTTCAGCTCTGTGATGTTGGTGGGTTTCCTCCTATGAACTACTTGCTTCAGGTCCTTCCACAAAATTTCAATTGGATTAAGGTCCGGACTTTGACTTGACCATTACAAAACATTTGCTTTCTTCTTCTTTAACCATTCTTTGGTAGAACAACTTGTGTGCTTGGGGTCGTTGTCTTGCTGCATGACCCACTTTCTCTTGAGATTCAGTTCACTGACAGATGTCCTGACATAATTATAATTAATTTTTCCATCAATGATGGCAAGCTGTCCTGGTCCAGATGCAGCAAAACAGGCCCAAACCATGATACCACCACCACCGTGTTTCACAGATGGGATAAGGTTCTTATGCTGGAATACAGTGTGCTTTTTTCTTCAAACATAACGCTTCTCATTTAAACCAAAAAGTTTCTCCAGTAGCCCTCTGGCTTGTCCGCATGATCTTTAGCAAACTGCAGACTGGCAGCAATGTTCTTTTTGGATGCACCATGTAACAGTGGTTTTGAATTTCCTCCATTTGTAGACAATCTGTCTGACTGTGGATTTGTGGAGGCAAAACTCTTTAGAGATGTTTTTGTAACCTTTTCTAGCCTGATGAACAACATCAATTCTTTTTCTGAGGTCCTCAGAGATCTAATTTGTTCATGCCATGATACACTTCCACAAACATGATCAGACTATGATAGATCCCTCTTCTTTATATAAAACGGGGCACACACTGACAACTGATTGAAAACAACTCTGGAAAAACAGATGGACTCTAATTTCACCTTCAAATTAACTACCAATCCTAGAGATTCACATACTTTTGCCACTCACAGATATGTAATATTGTATCATTT
>NW_015542555.1:372473-388120 GCF_001515605.1 Sinocyclocheilus anshuiensis
TCGTCTCACTTGGTTGTTTGGGTTCTCTTTGTCTACTTTCAGGACTTGTGCGAAAGTCTGATTATGTTTTGGGTCATATTTATGCAGTTCTATAATTCTAAAGGGTTCACAAACTTTCAATATATATATATATATATATATATATATATATATATATATATTAGGAAGCACAACTGTTTTTTTATAATATGTGTGTGTGTGTGTGTGTATGTCTGTGTATTACGAAAGTCTATGGAAGCAGATTGTGAATGTATGCTTCGCAAAACTATATATATATATATATATATATATATATATTAGGCAGCACAACTGTTTTCTGATAATAACAAAAAATAAATAAATAAAATCAGCATATTAGAATGATTTCTGAAGGATCAGGTGATACTGAACTGGAGTAATATTGCTGAAAATTCAGCTTTGCATCACAGGAATAAATTACATTTTAAAATATATTCACATGGAAAACTGTTATTATGAACTGTAATAATATTTCACAATAATACTGCTTTCGCTGTATGTTTGTTCAAATAAATGTAGGATCGGTGAGCATAAGAAACAGTAGGAGGGAAAAAAAACCTCCAAAGTTTTGAAAGGTAGTGTACATCCTTTTTTTCAGATTTATGGAGTCTATATTACAAAAGATTGTTTTGATAAAAAGGTTTACAGTGCATTTTCAGCTCATGTTCGTCAAAGTTTAATGCAGTACATGTGGTGAAAATAGGCTCAGAGCTGAAACTCCAGTCACTCCTACCTTACTACGTTCATGCCGTGCTGCTGCAGTCTGCTTGTGCAGGCAGTGTGAGTTGCAGTAACCTGTTAATATGGGTGCTGAAATAAATATGCATTGCTATCGCATGTGGTGTGTGAAACAGACCTTAGAGTGATGGAAGTATTTCAAGGGAGTCTTGTCATATAACTAAATGTAACAATGTCAGCAATGAAACCATCCCTCACTCAAGTGTCTTAAAAGTTTGCCAAGTAGCTCATTATAATGGTGTAAATGGTATGATACATTACCTTCAGTGATATAAAGGGCTTGGGTTTCTTTAGGACCTCAAGAGAAGATATCCTCCTCTTGACATCTGACCTTTGAGGTGAGTTTACTAGCAGCTGATTCAGAATGGCAATGTGTCAATTAAGGTTTAAGGACAGATATTTTCATCAACTAGATTTATGATTGCTGCATCTCGAGGGCTTTACTCTGGAAAAGTCACATATTTACTATTATGCAAAACGGCCCTTTAATTCGCACATCCATGCAGCAGGGGAGACTGGAGTTAGCTGTCACTCTTTCTGCTTGAGTAAATATTCAGAATAGGCTTATATTTTAAAGGGGTGGTTCATTGCGATTTAACTTTTTTAATGTTAGTTAGTGTGTAATGTTGCTGTTTGAGCATAAACAATATCTGCAAAGTTACGAAGCTGAAAGTTCAATGCAAACGGAGATATCGTCTTTTATACAACCGGAGCACATGCCGCTGAGCTGAGGGGCGGGGCGCTTAGGCGCGCACTAAAGGCGGTTTAACCAATCACAACACACTGGACTAGCTAACCAATCAGAGCTCATCGCCTATTTCTGAGGGTAGGGCTTAATAAAAGCAGGAAATTAATCAGCGCATTTCTCAGAGAAGGGACAGAGTGGTGTGAAATAAAGGTAAATTGTGAAAAAGAATGGATTTTTTAAAAAACGAAGCATTAACACATGTTAGACTGCACCCCATAAACACAACCAAGCCTAGAAAACAACCACTGAACCACCCCTTTAAGTCAGTTTCTGTCTATATAGATACGGTACATTCAAGTCTTGGCTGTAAATTAGCCATTGAACATTTTCACCATTATCATCAATAAAATACAGTTAATTGAACACGCATTGACCTTTTGTGACAACATACCTCAGAAGCGAGAACTATATTGTTGAAATTGTATGGGGTACCATTAAACAGCCTATTAATGAGTTTTCAGCCAAATTTAATCAGTAAAACATCTATTCAACATAAAACATAAAAGCACAAAAGTTTAAAAATACTGTAAACATACATAAAAGTGGATGATTCTGACCTGCACATTATTATACAATTATGAATTCAATCAAATTTGAAAATGTCAAATTTGACAACTAGACCCAGTCTCCCCTAACTACAAACTTGTTTTTTTTGTTTGTTTTTTTATCACAGCCAGTTTGTGAGCAGATTAATACAGGGTTTCCATGGGTCTTAAATAAGTCTTAAACATTCTTAATTTACTATTACACAAATTAAGGCCTTGAAAAGGTCTCAAATCAAAGTAGAAAGTCTGAAGTTCATATCATGGCTTTAAGTGTTGCATGCACTGCAAAATAATTAATGCATTCCTCAGTGTTTTTGTCTTGTTTTCCAATAGAGGTATTTAAACATCCTTAAATCAAGATTTTCTTGAGGTGAAAAATGAAGATAAGACATCTTGTTTTCTGAAAAATGTATCAAAATTAAGTGATACAAATATTTGTCAGTGCATGAAAACCTTTTTTCCCGTTTTCCCTTTTTTTCTGAGCCTACATGCAGATAATTTTGTTCTTGTTTTAATCAAAAACGCACTTTATTTTGACCAATTACTCAGAAAACAAGATGTATCTTGATTTAGAACAACGCTTTTTGCAGTGTAATCAGAAGTTACAGTAATAGTTATTTCTATATTCTAGTTACAATTTATTTAAAAGTATACCTAGACATTTACATTTAGGGAACATATTGCCTTACTGTGTTCACTTCAATTTATTCCATTCATTTTCTTTACTTGGTCTTAAATAGGTCTTAAACAAGTCTTAAAATTGCCTCCATAAAGCCTGCAGAAACCCTGTAATAACTTAGAAGACTTTTATCATCTTTTGATAACAACAAAATGAAAACATGGCTTTTATTTCTCTGAAGCGAACTCTCTCATGTGTTATTTCTATGTGGAATCGCAGGTGCTTTGTCCAGCGCAAAGCGCTGCATGTGCAGTAATGTCTTATGAACTGAATCAGTCAGATGAAAGAAGCCCCAGCGCTGTCCGATCTAGATGATCCAAGTACAACGCAGGAGTTTCCTATTGTTGCGAGTGATAAATGCTGTGTGTGATCCCTCCCACTGTACATTTGGTATGTTCCCCATTTGCCTCATAAACAACATTTTTGAGTGACCTTCAACGTGCCGAGCCAGCATAAAATATGCATTTAAAAGGAATTGCTGAAATAAATATAGGGGCCTAGGTGGAGATTGCTTCTTTTGTACTGAGTTAGGCATGTACATGCATCACTGTCTACACACGTGTGCCCGAGCCCGCTGCCCTTTCATTTGCAGCCAAATTAAGTGTGTTCAGCACATAAATAAATGCAACCTGCATGCTGTATGACAGTCGCAGCTGCTTATTACACTGCAGCTTTGTCACATTGTTATCCACACTTCCTGTAAAAAACAGCACAGCCGTGCATGCATCTTGAGATGGCGTGAAATGATTACGGCTACCTGAATCCCGTCCTCCCCTCCGTCAGCGCTGTGTCTGGTGTTTGTCCATGGGCGAGACATCAGTCACAACACTGAGACCTGTTCTTGGCCATTATTGAGCGCTTCAAAATCGGCACCTTCGCTTAATAGGCTTTGGGAATTGTGTTCAGCCACCCGATGTAGATGGCTGTTTATATTTGAGAAATGTAATAAAGTCGGCAATTTTATTGGACGGTGATCCCTTCTGGGCTGAAATTGAGTTTTCTGGACTTGGCCCCTCACACCCTCTTTTTCTCACAGTGATTTCATTTTGCAGATGTGATATGTTTTGCACTAATGAAATGCATGTTAGGAGATGTCTCCTGTTGGCCCTCAGAGATGGAGATGACTGCTATTGAGTGACAGGACTGGTGTTAACTGAATATATGGATATTATGTGCCATCCGCTGTCCTCTCTCTGCAGACTGGCTAGACTCACTGCATACTACAAGTGTCTCTGTCTGAGTATTTGACATTAGAAGTCATGGGAAAATCACTGCTTCTTAACAATGACAGATTAAAAATTATAATAATAATAACATAAATAAATAACGTCTATAACTCACTTTAAATGTCTAAAACAATCCACAGATTTTTTTTCTTTGTCTGATTTGATGTTTTTGTTTTGTTTTTGTTGTTGTCTGTTTGTTTTGCTTTTTGTTTGTTTTTGCTGTTGTTTTGGGAGTTTTGTGTTTGGTTTTACTTTGCTTTTTTGCTGTTGTTTCATTTTGTTTTGCTTGCCTTTTCTGTTTTTGTTTTGCGGTTTTGTTTTTGCTTTGCTTTTCTGTTTTTGATTTTTGCTTTGCTCTGTTTTTTTTGTTTTGCTTTGATCCATTGGTTTGTTTTTGTGCTTTGCTTTGCTTTGCTGTTGCGTTGCGTTGCGTGGTGTGTGTGTGTGTGTGTGTGTGTGTGCTTTGTTTTGCTGTTGTTTTCGTCTGTTTGTTTGTTTGTTTGTTAGTTTTTTTGCATTGATGTTCATTGTTTTGTTTTGCTGTTTTCTTTTGTGTTGTTTTTTTGTGTTTCGTTTTGTTGTTTTATGCTTTGCTTTTCTTTTCGTTGATTGTTGCCCCTTCAAAACAGTCACATATTCAAATATTAAGCACTTTTAATCCACCATGTAAAGCCTGAATGAGACTGCCACAGCATTGCAGCATTGCAGCATTGCAATTGAGTGACAGCCTCAGTAAAGTGAGTTGAAATGGCATTCAGCTGTTAATGTCAGCCAGAGTTTATGTCAGATAAAGAATTAATAATGCCATCAGTGGGTTTATTTGTGTGCAGAAATATTTCATTGCTCTTTAATGAGGCTGCATGTCACAAGTGTAAACTTAATTGATATGTGTTTAGGAATTTAGAACTCCCACACCAAAGAGCTTTTATGGATCACATTCTCTCACGAAAGTTAATTACCAATATACTTTTATAATGTAACTGTGGGAATATACAGCCTGTCTGAGAGAGACCCGGTGATAAAAGACCTGGTAAAACGTTCCTTCCTGATAATGTTTTCTGGCAGTTGGTTTTAATTTGTCATTATGACTGGTATGACTGGGAAAACAGCGTAGCAATGCATTTTCATTAAGTCGCTGGGTGAACGTGCAGTGATTCCGATGTCAGCATGTAACAAAGACGGAAAGTTTTAAATGCTGCTGAAGGGACAGGTGTTCCACATTTGCTTGTTTAAGTCATTTCATGTTTGTGCAGTGGCAGATTTTGATGAGCTCCAGAACATTTTTTTTTTTCAGTGTAGACATATGTGTGTCTGTGCATAAGCATATATGTGCTTGTTGCACTGATATGTGCATCTGTGTCTAATCATGGACGTAGGCATTTTAATTTCATGCTAGTATCCCCTACATAAGACAATAAGCTACTCAAGGTAAAAAAAAAAAATAATAATTATTATTATTATTATTATTAAGAATAACAATGAATCCTACAAATAATATAGTTTAATATAATACTTAATGTCATCTACAGTAATTATAAAGTGTATATATGTACACATGTGTGGGAAAATAAATTGTGCAATAGTTATTTATCAGTAATCATCATAATAAAATGAAACAAATTGTTTAATTATTTATGGTGGTCAAACAACGTACAGTACAGTAATAACTTGGCAGAATAATATTGAATTAATCTGTAAATGTGACTCATCCAGTTTGTTTTATAATGATTATTAATGACCATTGCTTAGTTTATTCCCTCACATCTATTTGTAATGTATTTTCTAATGTAAACACTTAATATGATTGTCCAAATATAAATTATGCAAAAATCAAAATAGCACACTCAATATCTACACCTGTGGATTAGGCTCTATACAGCACTAACGATAATAAACAGCCTCTGTCAGAAAGAGCCAAACTCAAATACTGCACGCAGATGCATTTAGAAAGCACATCACATGTTACATTACATTACAGTTGGCACAGGTTCACAGCCTCCAGATTATTTGATTTTCATATTCACTGGTTTTGAAGCATATAGGTTTAGACCTCTTCTGTTGTTGAGAAAGAATCCTTCTTTTCTTGCACAGTATATAGGAAGCATCTCTGTGGACTTGTACATGCACGATCACACACAAAGGCTCATTCAGTTGTAGAAAATTACATATCAAACACCTTGGATTATGTGAATGGAGGTTATTTCTGTGGCCCGTTACAACCGAGAGCGAGTGCGAAAGGGAATAATAGAGGTGTATTAGACAAGCAGGGCCAGCAAGAAGGGTTGGTATGACAGGGGGCACTCTGAAGAGGGCTATGGGTGGACCAGCTGACGCACAGAAAGATAAGAGGTAGATAACAAGGGATGTATAAGAAGAAGAGAAAGCCAGCCTGAGTTTGGCTGATCTCTTGATCTTGTCAGCTGGGTGATGCTACAGACGAGCAGCGTATCCCAGCATCCTCTCTAAATCCCTCCTCCCCTCTCTGCTGTCAGCAGGCCATCTCTGCTCTTCTTACGGGCCTAACTGGGCTTTAGCGCTGGCATGGGAAGCTCACACCAACTGATTGCTGTGAATTAGGGAGTTCTCCTCTAACACCCCTCACCGCTGCAGTCTCAGTGACAGCTGCAATGACATTCGCCCACTGACATCCCACTGTCAGCCATCAACCAGCCCTGAAACTGAATGTTAACACAGTGTTCAAATGTAACCGAGGAAGCGGCCAGCTGTTGTGTGTTTGCAATTGGGTACGGGATGTTGGGTATGCACTGTAAAGTGAACGTGTGTGCGAGTTCTCCGGTGGTGCTCATTAGCAAGCCCAAGCCGATTCCGGCTGCTCCTCACCTGGTTCAGGCTGTCAAAAGAGGATTATCAAATATTCACTGGCTTATGTAGAGCTACTCTGCCTTTTTCAGATCTAGAGGGAGAGAGAGAGGGGAGCGATCGAGGATACCAGCCTGCCTGGAGCTGCACCCAAACATCAAGGGAGTCTGGGTAATGACCTGAACTCTGCTGTACCTCCCTCTTCCACTTTCTTCTGCTCTGTTCCTTGTTGCTCGGATGTACCCGCCAGGAACTTTTCCTCATTTGAGCAAAGACACATGAGCAGACATAAGCACATGGCAGTTTAGGGATAATCCTGCATTTTCTGGTCATCATGACTGAGCAGTGAACCATATTTCCAAATGAAAGTGTACTATAATCCTTTTTTTTCCCCCAAAATAATAAAAAAAGAGTCTGGATTTAGCATTCCTTCAACTCTCTCTCTCCACTCTCACTATCTTTCTTTTCCCTTCCACTTCCCTTTTCCATGATGAGATGGAAACTTTAAGTGGAGTACACATGCCCCAGATCATAACTGGCACAGGTGCAGGGAAACATACTCAGCGTATGTGTGTATTCACTTACTGTAAGCGTGTGCGTGTGTACTGTAATTGAAATACCTCTGAGGGCCTCTGGTATGCTTTCTAATAGTGGCACAATTAACATGAAAGTGACTCTCAAATTCCAGAACCAGCTATACAATCTGTTCAGAAATCTAAACCTTTTCCAGAGACAGAGGCCCTTAACAAACACATGTTTTTCCATCTCCCTTGTTCTCCCTTTTTTGTCTCCTCCAGTTCACCGGCTCTCTAGTCTAGTTCAATATGCCCATCTAACTTGTGAACGGCCTGTGAATTGAAGATCCATTTTTGTCATCCCACCTGTATGGAACGTGTGAGTGTGTGTTTGTGGGTGCGTGTGAACGCTGTCTAATGACCCTCGCTCCACTGCGCAGGCAGAGATGGAACCGTGATGTCATTTGTTTTGATGTCATAAATCGATGGTATTGAGTCTCCCAGGAGCTTCAGCTGTTCTCTCAGCTTGACGGCAAATTACATCACACTCTCATCACTCACCCGCAGATTTGTGTTTTTCAGCCACAGCTCTTTCAAAGTGATCTAGTCTCAGAATAGGACTGAAAATCTCCCACTGTATCAATCTATATCAGGTCCAATGCATCTCCCACTGTATCAGCGTCTGACATGATCTGTGAGATGCCTCAAGCAGTTGGTGTGAGAAACCTTTAGATAGTGTTTGAAATGGTACTCTGGCTTTTTCATATTAATGCTGTGTGTAGTGTGTATATAATTGTTTTATGTTCTTTTGAAACTATGTTTTCTGTAGGCTTTCTCTGCCTAAAATACAGCTTACACCAGCTTGAATTCTGTACTGGCCTAGGCTGATTTTTGTGCTGGTGTAATGTTCAACCAGTACACCAGCATCCCATGATGGTCAACCAGTACACCAGCTTCCCATGATAGTTAACCAGTAAACCAGCATCCCATGATGGTCAACCAGTACACTGGCATCCCGTGATGATTAACCAGCACCCTTTGATGGTCAACCAGTACAACAGCATCCTGTGATAGTCAACCCATACACTAACATCTCGTAATGGTCAACCAGTACACCAGCATCCTATGATGATCAACCAGTTCATCATCATCCAGTGATGGTCAACCCATACATCAGCATCCCATGATGATTAACCAGTACACCAGCATCCCATAATGGTGAACCAGTACACCAGCATCACGTGATGATTAACCAGCATCCTGTGATGGTCAACCAGTATCCCGTGATGGTCAACTAGTACACTAACATCTTGTAATAGTCAACCAGTACACCAGCATCCTATGATGATCAACCAGTGCATCATCATCCCGTTATGGTCAACCAGTACACCAGCATCCCGTGATGATTAACCAGTATATCAGCATCCTGTAATGGCCCACCGGTACACCAGCATCCCATGATGATCAACCAGTGCATCAGCATCCTGTGATGGTCAACCATTACACTAGCATCCCGTGATGGCCAATCAGTACACCAGCATCCCGTGATGATGAACTAGTACACCAGCATCCTGTGATGGTCAACCATTATACCAGAATCCCATGATGATTAACCAGTAAACCAGCATCTTGTGACGGTAAGCCGGCACACCTGCATCCTGTGATTGTCAGTCAGTAAACCTCTATCCCATACTGTCAACCAGCATACCAACATCCTATATGGCCAACCAGTACATAAGGATTCAAAGCACAGCTTTGTTAACACACCAGATCCCATGCTGGTGAACCAGAACACTGTCGTCTCATTCTAATAACATTTACAGTTGGGTATACCAGCATGCAGAGCACAACCAATGTTGGTGACTGGCGATGCTGGTCTTTTCAGCAATATAGAAAAAGAGTCTTTTTTTTTTTTCTTCTTTTTATTCTAGAATAGTCCCTCTGTGAGTTAAAAGGCCTTGCCAAACCAGTCACCAGGGGATCCATTGCCTAAGACCTGCGGTAAATACTTTCTCAACAATCAGTATTCAGAATTGATGACCTGCACATCCCATATCCTGTAGTGTTTGTTTTCAGCCCAGAGTTTGTTTGGATCCCCAAGAGCAATGCCAATTTATTCTGAGTTGTAAAAGATTTAGACTTAGACATTTCGGCAGTCTTGAAGTGTATCCTCATGGCCTGTACACCTATGTGTTTGTTCTGTCTGTTTCACACACACACAAACCACACTCACACTCTCACACACACAGACACGCACAAACACAGGGACAATTACCTTGAAATGTGTAAGCATGTCTAATAATTAAGCAAGGCCTTTTAAATGTGCATTGACTAAATCCAGACATGTTTATTATTTTGTCTCCCTGGCTGTGTGTTGTCTATATTTTAGTTGACATCTGTAGCATGCCATAGCCTTAAGAAAAACGAATAGATTATATTCATAATTTCTGTGCCCCGTTTGCAATGTTTATCATTTTTGACCTTCAAAGCCTGTTGTGTTCCCTTTTGTATCCATCAAGGTCCTATTATTATTCTTTGAAAACAGTCTTGTTGGATTAAGGTCTATATTGAGATTGAGACCTACAGGGCAGAGACAGTTCTGTCCAGAGCTTTAGCTCTAACTACTCAGAACAAGTTGTCCTTTTGTATAAGATTTGATAAGGAATCCCATTTCATTGGGTCTGAAAGTTTTTGCATAGTGGTTAAGATAAGGACAGCTGATGGGAACAAGCATTTATACATGAACATGATTTGACTGTCCCCTAACAAAGGTCAGATTTCAGTTCAATGCCTAAGAAGTCCATGCATTCATTTATCATTTTGCACAATTCAGACTCTTGCAGTTACATTAATGCTACCTTTTTTTCTAATTGGTTAAATAGTTAGCCAAGGGCCACACTAAACCTTGGGTAAACATATGTTTCACACTGTTCATACTTGACCCTCGGTTAGTAATTAATCCTGGGTGTTCAAGCTTCAAGATTTCCACTGTACATTTCTAAATCCAGAGTTAACAGTCTTATTTACAGATTTAACCAGTCAATAACATTAACTGAAAAAAAATATGGTTGTGCGACCAGTTTTAACTGTTTACCCATCTGTGAAAATCTCACTATGCAAAGCTACTTTCACTGTTAATGTCTCCAAAAGCATACAAAAAAATAAACCTTCAGTTTGTGTTTACGGTCACATCCAACATTCAAACTAAGTTTATGCGTCTGTACAACTCATGAATATTTAATTAGCTAAGCACTATTTAGTTTGTGATTAGTGGTTTGATACTCTCCCTGCAACTTTCTAACACTGCATAGATTTACACTGTATATCTTTGCCACCACAAAATGGTGTTAGAGCTGCAAAAGTGTTGCTAGCAGTGCTCTGAATCAGGTTTACGTAACCCAGACTTCAAAATTACAAGTGTGAAACTTTGCTTAACCCAGGGTTAAAAGTGTTCTTAATCAGGGGTATAAAAAGACGATAACCCCCGATTTAAGTGCACTGCGAAAAGCCCTAAAGAGACTTGAAAACGAATGCTCATCAGGAAAGGTCAGTAATGGTCAACCTGTGGGAATGAGAAGTAATGCGAATCAGCTAGCTAATTTCCAACAACCACCTCAATAACAGTATTGATTGCAAGTTACAGCTGCAGGTTTAGAATGACAGATCTAAGTGAAGGACAGGAAGAGCAAAAATAAAGAAAGATGACCTCTGACTTGAGGAGATTCCATCTGTTCAGCATACTGTGGTTCAGTTTAAGGTCGGGAAGGTCAAAGTGAAGCAACTTCTGAGAAGAGAGAAAAGCAGATAGCAATGGAGAAGGTACGTTCCTTCCTTTCATGACAGTATTGCAATTCATTCCCACCCAGTGAAAGAGAGTGCATTCCGCCTGTGCAATTTGATGTAACTCCACTCAAATCTTATTGCGGCACTGAAAGGAGATATTGTTTTCCTCTAGGCACCTGTGATCTGGCTTGCTTGACCGGCCGAAACGTGTGAGAAGTGCTGTCAAAAAAAGTGGTCAGACCTGCATCAAGCAGTTTGATTCAATCTGCTCAGCAGCAGAAATCCCTTCATCCAGATTTATCAGTAAAGAGGACTGGATGAACAGCAGTGGAGAGCGTTATAGCAGACTGCACTGTTATGTTCTTATTAGACAGCTCACTTTCAGTATACTGTAGGTACCTTGGTATGTCTCTGGATGACCTTATCTTTCGAAGTTTAATAGTCGTGCAAATGGCTGCTTGCCAGGATTCTATGAGAGAGATCCAATTCACTGGCCACACAACCTAGGTGGTCTAAGTTGCATTGCCTGCACTCCATGAGCGATAACCACAAACTCACACAGGCATTGTACAGAATAGTCTGAGTATCAGAAATGTCCCTGAGGGTTCTTTATGTTTGGAAAGACGGCACGAGAGAGAGAGAGAGAGAGAGAGAGAGAGAGAGAGAGAGGAAGAGGCATGTGACCTGCTGTTGCTTGTTGTCCCCAATGAATAGTCATTTATCACACGGCATGCTGTCTAGTGTGTAAGGAATCTGTGTCCCTAATTACATTAAACTCACTTTGCCTCCAAGGGTGAAAAAAGTTTGGATGTGGCTAAATATGATGCATTACAGCGGGATGCTATTGAAATTCTCATCAAGTTATCGCTTATCAAAACTACTCCACCCTGTTGGCAGTTCGAGATGCCTCTGAATTTGTTAAAACATACTTAGTATTGATGCATTGTGGCTAGGCTGAGAAGGAATATACAGCCTTTTTTCACATTTCACATGCAGATTTGGGCAGAAAATCTGCAGAAAAGCTTTCAATGTTGTAAATTGAAAGCAATAAACTGTTATTGATAAGTTGAATCTAATTAGCAAAAAAATTTTATAAACAGACATACAATATGGAGAATGTTTAGAACTTTGCAAATAACAAGTATTGCAGTTATGCTTTTTGGTTTGCTTTTGTTTTACAGAGATCTGTGAGTGGATCAATGACATGATGTTCATTCTGTCTATTAATCGATCTGCAATCTAATAATGCATTTCAAAATACATTTAAATGCAATTCTTATACAGAATGACTTGAATCCTTGAATATACCCGTTCTATGATGAGTATGTTACATTTCCGAATGTAAATAAGGCTTTACTGATTATTACTTTTTGAAGTTTTTTATCTGCCAAATTCATGTGGCAGAAAATGATATAATAGAGACTCATGTGTGGTCAATAAGTCTTTTAAAAATGTAATTAATTATTATAATATGTGACCCTGGACCACAAAACCAGTCTTAAGTCGCTGGGGTATATTTGTAGCAATAGCCAAAAATACATTGTATGGGCCAAAATTATTGATTTTTCTTTTATGCCAAAATCATTAGGATATTAAGTAAAGATCATGTTCCATATCATAACAAACCATACATGAATGGTAAGCTTATTTATTAAGCTTTCAGATGATGTATAAATCTCAATTGACCCTTATGACTGGTTTTGTAGTCCAGGGTCACCACAAAATATAATATAAACAAAATACAATACAATACAATATAATATAATATAATAATTGTATTATTTTATGACAAGGCAAGGTTAGTTCAGGTTGTAAAATGTCATGTGCGACTTCCAAAAAAAGTAAAAGTTCAATAAAATGTTTATGCAACATATAAGAAAATACCATATTATACTGACATGTATTCAGTGTGTGAAATATTTTATATTATATAATGACATAAATATAATAAATAAAAATATTACGGACCGTTTTATATGTCATTTACCGGGGTGCAGATTCTGTTTGGGTCTGGTTATTGCGGTCTTGCAAGCAAGCATAAGCTTTATAACAATTCTCAGCTGAATTCATAATATATCGCTGTTGTCAAGTTGAAATGCTACGCATTTTATATCCATTGCTGCCTTCTGATGAGAACGAAACCCCACATGGCTCATCAGAATCATGGGAAATATAGATCCAGTATATAGCAGTTGTTCCTAAACATCATTATGATAGTGCTGGTAATTATTGAACAGATACCGTGTGGGATGTTTCACGCTTTATGAATAATGGAGATTAAAATGAGATTGGATATGTCTTTATGGCTCTCATGAATCAGCCAGTATCCAGCTGTTTGTGGTGTAATCTCAAATGTTTAATTCATCAGGAAATAGATTCTGGGGTGAGATATTACTCATTATCTTTGATAGAGTGACATTTCACTGGTTGTCACATTTAACGGCCCTCGTTTCTGATTTTAGATGTATGTGAGGGATCTCCTCGCAGTCTGCTATCACGCATCCAGCGATAAAACAGGACCTCATTACTTAATTAAAGCTGAGGCCATTAATTAATTAAGTAATGGCTTTCTGGGTGTTAATGGCGATGCTTTTGTATTCCCTGCTGTTAGCCTCTAATGATTCTGTGTGGGAACTTGCATGAATATGGTGACCTGACTTTAGGAGACAGAGTCTTCTTTACGCCCCCCTCCACCCTCAAGTTCTCGTCTGACTTGACTCTCCCAGACTGTAGGTAATGATTAAAGTGATCATGGCCCCATTTTCATTGCTTGTTCTGAGGGATGTCGCAGCCCGAGCCGAAATGCATTTCCAGCACATCTAGAATTCATAAACCTGTTGGCGTAGCACTCGGGGCGTCTGTAGGTTTTGTTTAAATTGGATGAAAAATAAAGTATTGACTGTGATATTGATCGGCCTGGCGTTGCTGTAGGTTATAGTGCTCTATATGTACGCTGCTGTATACAGCTGTAAATGAGCTTTGTTGCGCTGGGCGTCCTCTCCACCATCCTCAGCACATTACAATGAGTACACAGGGCAAAGGTCGCATTCGCCGCAGCTCCGCTGTGTGCACGGTAGGTGCTCCGAGAGCTTACTTTAACAACATGGACTCCATTAGATGCTGACATTTCAGTGCACTGCTCCTTCACATTTTTCATATTTTTTTATCTCTCTCTCTTTGTTGAACTGCGTCCTTAGAGGATGTCCACAAAGTGCTGTGTTTGCATATTACAATTAAGATGTACGTGAAGGTTAAAATTTGTTTTCATTTTAATTTATTACAATAAAGGGTTAGCTCACCTTAGAATTAAAATCATTTATTTACCCTCATGTTGCTCCAAACCCAAATGAATAGCTTTTTTCCCATGAAACTCAAGAGGAGAAATTTTGAAGACTGTGCTGGTTGCTCTTTTCCACGCAGATACAATGAATGAGAATTGATCCTTACGCGCAAATATTGTAATGTAATTATTGATTTACATTAGTTGGAAAACCTCTTTGCTTTCATGAAGATGATTTTTAATTTCTCTCTTTTTTTGTTTTATGTTAGAAAGATACAAGTTTGGATTGACATTAGGGTGAGTAAACGACAACAGAACAGGGTTTCACCTTAGATTTACAATTTAATCTCTTAGTTTACCATTATTGTGCACAGAAATAAGCCCTATTCATGCAACACTGAAATTGTTTAGATTACTCGATTACACTGCAAATGCAAACAGCAAGGACTTCAGCTTCTATTTATAGCTACATAGCCTAAAAATTCTGTTAAGTAACAGCATGGGTTTCATATAAGCGCATACGGCTGGTTTTGCTGCATTAGTGAATGCTTCTCATGTTGTCAGCAGTATTCTGTTAAGCACACCTCTCAGTGACATCTCCATGAGTCTGACCTTGCGTGCATCTGCGAGCGATTCTCTGTAAACTGTTTACTCTCTCCACACAGGGGGTCTTCATTCGCTAACGCTCTGATGACATCTGACACATCAGTGATAGGATTTGGGCCCCGTATGCTGGATTAGCCCCATTTGGTTAGCAAGGCATTATTCCATTATGAGTCCTGAGAGCCCACCAGCTGATGCTGCGTCTGTCCCGCTGCCTGAATGCAGAAATCCAGAAGCGAACGCATGAATGGCACGAAGACGGGCAGCCGTGCTCTTCACACGTCCTCCAACAACCTTGCTGATTCTAACTCTGGAAAATAATTACTATCCACTTCACCAGATTTATTAGATTTGAGTCTTCCTGATAAAATATGGTTATGTGTCACTGTGTCTGCATGAATGTGAAAGTAATAAATTATTATGCAGTCATGCATGCTAAGCCATGCACACTATTGTACATTCCTGTTTTAAACAAACGGCTAATCGTAATATTATACCTTTATGCATAATTTATCCCATGCTGTTTGTGTTACACACATGAATGACAACTGAGTGAATGACAACATTGGAGCCCACTGTCTTTCAAGACAAGTGACAAGTGACGTGACATGTGGCCAAGTAGGGTGACCCATACTCGGAATTAGTGCTCTGCATTTATCCCATCCAAAGTGCACACACACAGCAGTGAAAAA
>NW_015542555.1:388444-426585 GCF_001515605.1 Sinocyclocheilus anshuiensis
TCTCAACATTTTACACAAGTAGCCAGGTGGTGAAGACAAGAAAATAGAAACTAAATCACGAAGTCACTTGCAATCGCCGCTTGCACTCTCAGCTACTTGCAATCCACACGAATCGTGCGTGTTGCCAATGGAGACAAGACGCTGTGGTGGTTAAATGATTAAAACTAATTTAGTACTATAACATACAGGGTCCTGCAAGTCATCTGTAGGAGAAAAAGACAACAACCACAAATCCGTGGCCACAGAACAGCAGAATATGAACGCAATGGCAAAGTCTCTCTTTAAGCGCTTTTAAACCTCCGTAGAAAACCATAAACACTTAATAGGCTATGGCTTAATGTATTAAGATAGTGCTATTAAAAGATCAAATTAAGTTTATTAATATAATGTATGTATATAGTGTTTTCCTCCCATACCGCAAAAGGTGGCATAATGTGGCATAACGGTCTAAGATTATAAAGACCTCATATGCTCCTCTTCATTATTAAAACACAATTAATATGTACAGATAAGCAGGTGAGACCAGAATAGAGTTGGTCCATTTAATTTTATTTTTTCTTGTCTTCACCACCTGGTTACTTGTGTTAAGAGATTCAATAAAAAAAATAATTAAATAAAAAAAATAATTAAAAAAAGACTGCAAGTGACATCACTCGCGGAAGTGCAGGTGTGTGAGAGTGCATGTCTGAAAATGCAATTGCATGTCTCCAGCCAGACCCTTCTCGTACATTCACTCCCCCCACCTACAATCCCTGCCGGTACGAGACTCGAACCCGCAACCTTGGGTTACGAGTCCGACTCTCTAACGACTTCTTTCACTGGATGGAGCAAAAAAAAAAACCTGAAACCAGCCTAAGCTAGTTGGCTGGCAGTGTATGGGAGTAACTAGTTACATGTAACGGAATTACGTAATTTAATTACAAAATAAATGTAATTGTAATTAGTTACAGTTACTGAGGGAAAAAAAGTGTAATTAAATTATTACAGTTACTTATGAAAATGTTAATGATTACAAAGAGGGTTACATCTGAATTTTTTTCACACACACACACACACACATACCCACATACAGATTTAATTGACTTCTTTCAGACATTGCATTGACTGCTCTGAAATATGAAACACCAATGTTTTAGGAGCTTAGGACACATGCTTATTCGATAACTCTTTTATTTCCTATTAGGGTTTATGTATATGCTTTATTTTTAAGATTGACTTTTTTTCAAGGCATTTTTTGATGCCAGTGCTTCCCGTCATAGCTATGCAAAGATTTGATTTCAAAAACAGTATCATATCTATTAAACTATTTCTTGTTATGATTTTAAATCTGTATTTATCCTCAAAGTAAAAACAGGTGCTAAAGTCATATTTTGCGGGGCTGTGATTTAAAATAGCATTATTATAATCTTAATTCAAGTGATGAAGGTTTCTGAAAGTCTGACAGAAATCAGTGTTCAGTTTATAGGCTACTACTGTTAACCCTGCCTGCTTTTAACCCTCTGGGGTCCGAGGGTGTTTTGGGGCCCTGGAGAAGTTTTGACATGCCCTGACATTTGTGCTTTTTTCAGTTGCTTATACAAATTTTTAAGTCACTGAAATAAGGCCATAAAACACATACAGAACATTTGATCACAAGACTTTTGAGAACTGGATCTTGAAGTCTAGAGTTTTTGCATCAGAATGATGTGAAAATCATCTTGTTTACTCACTGACAGAAAACAATATATTAATTTAAATTTTCTAAGACACATTTTGTGTAGAAAAGGAATATGCGAGGGGGCGTGAATGGTCATGGATAATGCTGCGTGGATGATTGTAATATCAAAAGCGCGATTGGCGCGTGGGCGTGGTCACATTAGTGATAATGAAGGCCGACGGCCAAGACTTGACATTGCGTTGGTTTCATACTGATTACTTTGTCACATAATATTTGTTTTCGTCATGACTTACTTCGTTTAAAAGTAGACATGTTAAGCTTTCTATAGATATATCTGTCGTGTGTGTGTGTCAAATATTTGCTGAGTTTCGGTTTATTTTAGTGATGCGTTTCAAACAGATATGCGCGGAGAATGAGACAGCTAAAAGCACACCCTGTTTATTTTCTTTATTTTGCAAAAGCACAATGTTTTGTTGATATTGTGAGTGTACACAAATAAAAGTAGACCCTTTACAGATTTAAATGCTGTATTACTCTTGTATGTACGATCACGTATGAAGGAGCATTTTAAATTCTTTTGCTGTTATCGTTCAAATCTGCAAGTGGTGCCGCCGGCGCCACCTCGACCCCAGGAGGATTATGTATATGCTTTATTTTTAAGATTGACTGTTTTTTTTCAAGGCATTTTTTGATGCCAGTGCTTCCTGTCATAGCTATGCAAAGATTTATTTCAAAAACAGTATCATAGCTATTAAACTATTTCTTGTTATGATTTTAAATCTGTATTTATCCTCAAAGTAAAAACAGGTGCTAAAGTCATATTTTGCGGTGGCTGTGATTTAAAATAGCATTATTATAATCTTAATTCAAGTGATGAAGGTTTTTGAAAGTCTGACAGAAATCAGTGTTGAGTAGGCTACTAATGTTAACCCTGCCTGCTTTTAATGTTTGAAAATGATTAACGGTTAAAAACATTAGAAATTTTGAAAAATGTAATCAAAAAGTAATCAGATGTAATCAGTTTTGTTTTTAGGGTGACTTTTTAACATTCTGTCAAGGGTCTACAGATGAAAAATAGCCTCTTTGGCAAATTATGGCACATTTACAGCCATGTTTATTAATGTGTGTTGCCCCTGTAAACAAATAAACTAAACTAAGTTACATTACTTTAATAAAGTAATTGAAATAGTTACACTACTTATTACATTTAAATAGGGTAACTTAATCTGTAACCTCTTACATTTCCAAAGTAACCTTCTCAACATTGTTGATTGATTTTAACTAGTCTCAACCTGGTCATAGCTGGTTTGCAGGCTGGATTTAGAGGGGCTTTGACCACTTCTTTAGCTGGTCAGGCTGGTTTTAGCTGGTCAACCTGGGAGACCAGATGACCAACCAGCTAAAACCATCTGGTTTTCAGCAGGGAAAAGAAATGTCCACATCCAATTAGGTCTGAATACAGATACAGATGGTTTTGTCATTGCATTATTTACAAATAGCTTGACTGCACACCCCTAATATAGGCTTTTGACTACCGAGCAGCACCCTGGAAACCACTGCTCAACAGACTATTCATATTCTTCAGTTCATGTTAGTCTAGTTTGAGTTTTTATGATGGGTGTGATGCATCAGGAACATCAGGTTTAAATATATTTGCTTACGCCTGTGATTTTAAATATAATATTGTGGTATGCATTGTCCCGATTGAGTAGCACATCCATCTTGCCTCGGCAGCGTATGTTTGTTTAAACTCACTCATAGCGTGTTGCAATGTCGGCACGGTCAAAAAGAAAGAAAAAAAACGCACAATGCAGCACAACATTTCTCTTTATGAATCAGTTTTATGGTCCATCTATAAAAGTGTGAGATCTACAGGATTTGCACCTGCAAGTTTATAGCAAAACACATAAATCTCTTGTTACCTCTAGCTGTCAGAGAGCACATCTCGCTATAGGATTTACACAGCTGGAGTCAGTCAGCTAAAGCAACGGTGCAAAAGAAAGAGAGGAAGATGGAGGAAGAGAGACTCAAAAGTCAGGTCCAGGCAGCAGAGTTGGCGCTTTACTTCCTGTCCATTTTAAACCCACTCTGTTATTTGTAAGCCTTGTTCTAACTGAATAAAACATGCCATTAAATAATGCAAATGTCAGTGGACAATGCTGAAAACTCTTGAGAAAGGTCAGCCGAGGCACAGGTTGCAGCGTTATCAGATATTCAGTTCTGATATGAAGGACCCGTGGACAGCACGCCAAATCCCTGTGATCCATATTTCATTTTGTTTGCAGTACAACAACAGAGGTATAATTATTGTGGGCTGAATGGCGTGAAATATTTAGCTCTGATTTTAACGAAATGCTCATGAGGAGAATATGGCCCAGTCCTTCATAAGTGTAAGGTGAGATTTTGATCTTCTGTATGTTTTTATTAGTGCTTTACATGGCTTTAGGGCCAATGTTTTAGTGATGAGGAGCGGGTGGTTGACTTTGATGAACAAGACAGAGGGAGAGAGAGAGGGAAGTGCGCGGACTCCTGTTCATAGAGTTCAGTGAGGCCTTGCTATGCCCTCATTAGTGTCAGGGTCTGTACCATCATTGTGCACTGTGTGTTTGGGGTCTCGCCAGTGGCAATGGAACATTCTGAGGAAAACAACATCTGTAAGAATGCTTCCATGACAAGAAGGTCCAGCAACATAAAGCTGGTGTACACTGCTAAGAAAAGTGCTTCAATGCTCCAGTGCAGCACCTTAAGTTTAGTGAAGAACTCAAGCATCATTTTTGAGAGATTCCTCACATAATTCAATAGAGATTCATCTCAATTACTCGATCAATTTAATTACAGACGTTGCCCAAGGATAACCATAGATCTCTTTTTATGTTAACCATCTTTTTTTCATCTTTTCTTCATCTATGAAATGCTTTAAGCGTGTGAGTCCACGTGTGGTTAATAGGAAAGAAACCCTAACCCAGTTTTTAACCGAATCTCGATTAAATTCATATTTGTTCTGTGAAATGCCTATAGCGTTTACCTTTCTCTCTCCGTGTGTCCTCCTGGCACAGTGTCTGGGAGCCGAGCCACTAAAGAAAGTGTGATCTATGCCCATAAATCCCCTGCCACCTGATAAATGCCTGTTTCGTTTACATTGCTTGGGCTGAAACAACACACTCTAATGTATATTTAGCCCCAGCGAAACCACTTCCTGAAAGCTCTAGAAGAGAGCAGTCTGCCTCAGCTAATTACTAAAGGAATGTCAAAAGTGAGATGAGGACACTTTTCGGGAAAAGCCGGTTTATATTATGCAGGCCTGTTGGTTTGTGACTACCTCAGTGTCCTAAAACATAGCCGTGTGTTAATTTAACACACACATTCCCAACTCGCTCCAAAAAACACAGTTTATTATAGATAGATAACTTTTGCCATGCTGCAACGCAGCAAGGTGTTTATTTTCGTGTCATTTTTCAAAGTTATTGCCTCAGATAATATTTGCAAAAAGGTGATGTCAGTGGGCCATCTGCCAAGTGTTTCGTATTACTTATAGTGAGAAGAAATGTATTGAGAATATAAACCATGAGGTTAAAAGGTCATGGCTGTAAAGCTCTATACATTAATTTATATAGATTTTAGAAAACATTAAGAAGGGTGCATTTGTTTGGTCTGGAGCGAGGCCACTAATAAATGATCTGTGTCCCTTCTTTCCACTGAGTTATGATGTGATTATAGCGTTCATCCGTGTGGGTCACGGATTTTAATGGTTTTCTTTCACGTCGCACATCGTACTTTGCGAAACTGGAAAACACTCTCCACCAGAACGCTTCAAATCAAGGTAGCTATGTGATTTAATTTTGAAGCTCCACCATTTGCCATGTTTTAAACAGTTGTAGATGAATGAGCCAAGAATGAATTTTGTAATAACAACCCAGTGATATACCGAGCCATTTACAATAGCTATCATGCTACAGCGTGGGGAGAATGGCGGCCGTTGCCTCAGCTGGCGTTTAGAGGAGAGGACATGAGCAGCATTTGAAAGCACCTGTGGATTTAGCCAAAGAGATAACACAAGAACTACTATCTGTCAAAACAAGAGCCAGAAAAGCTCTCTCACTCTTTTTAAGCACTTTCTTGAACTCCCAGCCCTGTCATACAACTGTCAATTGGTCTAAGAGACACAACAGCCTCAGGAAAATATCACTTCATACATACACACAAGTGTAGGCAGACGTTTGACTCGCAGCGTAAACACCGGCCCTCATTTCAACTTATTCTGGCCAAGAACTGCCTACATAGATAGGAAGAGACCACCTGAGATGTAAAGTGACCAGTCACAGTTTGTTTTGATTTACATTTAATTTAATTACATTTGATTTACATTTAATTTGATTTTACTTTTAAAGGGAGAGTTATATGAAACACATGATGCCATAATAATTGATTACTGAAAACACACACATACACACAATCAAACAGACAATGCATGTATATAGAATTTGTGATTAGAAATTCCATCTATCCAAAACTGGAATATGTACAGCTGATAAAGTTCACATTTACTGCTGTTCTGCAAATTTTTGCAGACAAAATCCAGTCATTTCAATAGGAATCCATGCAAAACTGGAATTTCTAGTGATGGTGAAAGATTTTCACATGCATATTTCACATCAGGTTTAAACAGTTTTTTGTCTTTTTAAACAGAAAGCTACTTGGTTTGGACTTGGACAAAAAGGTCTACTTTCCATTGTCAAGTCAGCAATGCATGCACATCATTGTCAGAACATTGTCTGCAAGATTTTGCTGAAAATATTTTAATGTGATGGCACAAATATTATTTACAATTTTATATACAGTTATAATTATTATTATTATTATTATTATATAACTCCAAAAACAAGTGGAGTATATAGTTTTGCTCATGGATATATACAGGTGCATCTCAATAAATTAGAATGTCGTGGAAAAGTTCATTTATTTCAGTAATTCAACTCAAATTGTGAAACTCGCTATTAAATAAATTCAGTGCACACAGACTGAAGTAGTTTAAGTCTTTGGTTCTTTTAATTGTGATGATTTTGGCTCACATTTAACAAAAACCCACCAATTCACTATCTCAACAAACTAGAATATGGTGACATGCCAATCAGCTAATCAACTCAAAACACCTGCAAAGGTTTCCTGAGCCTTCAAAATGGTCTCTCAGTTTGGTACACTAGGCTACACAATCATGGGGAAGACTGCTGATCTGACAGTTGTCCAGTCCACGACATTCTAATTTATTGAGATGCACCTGTAGTTGATATGCATCTAAGTACCTAAGAGCTAAACTCTGAATATTTTCCAAAGATTCAATACTGGTAACCTGGATTTTTCTTTTTCTTTCTTTTTTTCCAATTACTTTTTCCCTCCATGTGTCCTTACTCTTGGAACCTAAAGACCAAAGTATACTTCGGTATTTACATGTACGCGAGGGTCCGTGTACAGCGTGTGTGATTCAAATTGTGTCACCAAAATATTACGTGTGTACTGTACGCGTGGCATCCGATTTTTGTAACTGCGCATACAGTACTTTGTATGCGCATGTCGCACATGCACATTGGCTTAGTTTTGCACTAATCAGTTGTTCCACAAGGTGGCAACACTGGCCCGAGCTGTTGTTTCACAGTAGAAAACAAAACTTAAGAGATGGAGCAACAACAATATAGCAAAAACTGCAACAACAACAGATGGCTGCATTGACTAACGGGTTAAGAGAGGGCAGCAACTTTAGTTTAAAAGAATACAAAGACATTTTTATCGATCATATCTTCTAAAGAAAAATATAGCAGATGGCGGACAAAAATAAAGCTTTCTAGAGCTCATGTATTGACCACCTGCATTTGTGTACACCTCAAATGGACTATACTTTGAAAGGCTATGCGTACAACTGTGTGCGCACAATAGTGTACACATAAAAAAAGAAGTATACTTGGGCCTTAAGTTGTACAAACCAGTCAGATTGGAACTGGTGATTTCAGTCAGCACTCTTCATTTTGGTGTGCAATATGCATCCAGACTAAACACACACACACACACACACACACACACACATACACCTGACTGCAAATGCACACAGACTCAAACACAGATTATAAATATTGAACATATCATGTACATTATATATCAGAATAATATCAAAGCGATTGCACATCCGTGATAAATCAGCGCCGCAGATAACATAAAGATGCTGCTCTACAATAAAAGCACAGATGGAAAAACTCTATTAGGACATCTCATTGTGCAACTCTTTCTTTACTGAGCATCTATAGCATGTCTCTATTATAAACTGCAGCCCCATTTGTCATTCGGGCAGATCACTGGTCCTCTCGTTCACATACTTCCTGACTTATGTCAGTTTGGTAAGAATAGCTCATTTAATGACTTCCGATATGAGAGGACTTGGCATTCGGCTCTCAGCATCATAATGCTCTAAAACTAATGTGCGACCTAATTATTTACAGTGCTGGATGCCTCAAGATGCAATCCTGATGTTCTCTCTGTTTTCATGGTATTGATTTTTCCTCCAGTACCCATCATATCAATCCTTTCACTCCGCAAAGAGACTACAGATCCTGAAAGATGGCGCCCTAAGTGGGGACGCTGAGACCTGTTCCCGTGACCGTTTGGATGCTTGATTCATGGCTCCTGGTTGTCATGATGGATGGATTAGCCATCACGGGTAATTCAGTTAGCATCTTTAGGACTGTAAGTAAGTGGGGGGATGTGTGGCGAAGTGGATTCCCTGTGTCCATTTGTGTCAGGATGTGATTTCATGTCCTGCACTGACAGCCTTTGACCTCTGTTCTGTATGTTTGTGCTTGGCTTGTTTTTATATCAGAACTCTGTCGAGGTCTTTGTGTGTTGTTTGGCAGTAAAGTGATAATGTTTTTTTTTCTTCTTCTTTTAAAAAAAAGGACATCAGGCTGCTTTATGGTCAAGGGAAGTCGCTACGGTCCTTCCCAATCCTTTTAAAAATGATTTATCTGAGATTGATTCATAGAGGATGTGAATAGTATTGGCCTTTAAAGTGTTCCAGCAGAAGATGGTAGCTGGAAATCTGTTTGCTAGCTTTTGTGTCCAAGAAGATTATGAGGTTTATAGCTCAATTACTTGGTGTTTTTTGCATTTATTTATTTATTTATAGAGGATGTATACATGTAATGACTTGAATGCACATTTTAATATTTTTGTGAGAAGTTTTTTTTAAGGTAAAATATATCATGCTTAGGGTTAAGCCTTATATTATAAAGGAAAATTATAAAATGTTTTTTTTTTAAACAGCAAAACAATTTTGTAATCCAATATTATAAATATTTGGGAAAAAAAAAAAACATTAAAAGGGGCATGAAATCATTATTATTTTTTTATTTTTATTATTATTTTCATCATTTTATGATTAATATTTAAAAATGTGTAGGAAACGCACACACACACACACACACATATATATATATATATATATATATATACTGTAGTTCTTTATCATAATGTAAGTCTACGCATTTATTTTTTTTATTGACACATAGGCTGTACTCGGTGTCTCATGGTTATCATTAAAATACTGAGAATATCCCTGCTAATAAAAGAGTTGTTGAAACTGACAAAAACATTTGTGTTTACAACAGCCATGCTGTGGACTGTAGTGCCGAACTTACGACGTGATGAACACGATAAAAAAGGCAATGACAATCGCCCACTGTCCTGCTGAAGAGACCTCATGATCTGCATTTGTGTCCATGGCACCATGCTAATCTCTTCATTAAGTTTATGGCCGGTCAGCCAACATAACTCTTCACTGCGGCAAGCCTTTGTTGTATGAACTCAGTAGTATGTTTAGCAGTCGCCCTTGTCCTGGGGCCACTGCCAAAGTGTGTAGGAGACAACAGAGGACAGTGTGTGCTTGTAAATAACACCATTCTCTCAGCATGCCTGCGTGACCGTCTTACTATATGACCACCCCCACCACACCTCAAAACATTAGCAGAGGACCCCTCTATGCCCAAGGACTCGTAACCTCTGTGAACCCAGTGCACTGGAAGCTCCCTTTCTTCTCAAAGGGGGCCTGTTAGTCTCACTCAGCTTGTGTACAGCCAGCACACAGCTCGGGTTTTGTTTCTCGTGTAAATTTTGTTCTTTAGCCGTATCCGTGAACAAGCCCCAGTTGTGTGTGGCGTAGTTGAGAGAATGGCTTGGTGACGAAAGAGAAAGAAAGAGCAGACTGTGATGCGCTCTGTCTTTGTGTGGACTTCTGCATTCATGGGCCCATGTGACTTCAACAGCAGGGCCTTTGGTTTGGCACGGCACAACACCACTGTATTGTAAATACCCAAATGAGTTTGGACGCCTAATCGCTGGGTTTATTTTCATTTGGGACTGTCATGCAGTAGACTTTGTCATAGTTTTGAGCTCCAGGATTTTTTTGCTTGTTTGTTTTTGGATGGATGGACAGTAAGAATGTATGTATAGATACATAAAGTATGTGAATGGATAGATGGATGGAGGAAAGGAGGGATTATATGGATGAATTGATAGAGTGGATGGATGGATGGATGTATGGATAGATGGAGGGAGGGAGTATATGGATGGATGGATGGAGTATATGGATGATTGATAGAGTGGATGGATGGATAGATAGATGGAGGGAGGGAGTATATGGATGGATGGATGGATTGATAGAGTGGATGGATGGATGGAGTATATGGATGATTGATAGAGTGGAAGAATGGGTGGGTGAATGAATAGATGGATGGATGGATTGACAGAGTGGATGGATACAGTATATACAGTAGATGGAAGGAATGATAGGATGGATGCATGCATGGATGGATAGATAGATAGATAGATAGATAGATAGATAGATAATGGTTGGATGGATGGATGGATGGATGGATGGATAGATAATGGTTGGTTGGATGGATGGATGGATGGATGGACAGTAATAATGTATGCATAGATGCATGGAGTATGTGAATAGATGGATGGATGGAGGAAAGGAGGGATTATAAGGATGAATTGATAGAGTGGGTGGATGAAGTATATGGATGGATGATTGATTGATAGTGGATGAATGGATAGATGGATGGATGGATTGACAGAGCGGATGGATAAAGTATATACAGTAGATGGATTGATAGGATGGATGCATACATGGATGGACAGATAATAGATAGAGTGGATGGATGGATGGATGGATGGAAGGACAGTAAGAATAGATGTATAGATGCATGGAGTATGTGGATGGATGAATGGATGGAGTATATGGATAGACTGATAGAGTGGAGGGATGGATGGAGGGAGTATATGGATGGATTGATAGAGTGGAGGGATGGATGGATGGAGGAAGTATATGGATGGATTGATAGAATAGATGGATGGAGGGAGGGAGTATATGGATGGATTGACAGAGTGGAGGAAGGGATGGGTGGATGGATTGACAGAGTGGATGGATGGATGGAGTATATGGATGGAATGATAATGTGGAGGAATGGGGGGATGGATGGATAGAGTATATAAATAAATAGATGGATGGATTGAAGGAAGGAACAGATGGATAGATTGATGTATGGAGTATATGGGTGATTGATAGAGTGGAGGAATGGGTGTATGGATGGATGGACTGACAGAGTGGATGGATGGATAGAGTATATACAGTGGTGTGAAAAAGTGTTGGCCCCCTTGCTGATTTCTTATTTTTTTGCATGTTTGTCACACTTTAATGTTTCAGATCATCAAACAAATTTTTGTTTTCCCTTAATAATAAAAACCTTAATTTAAAAACTGCATGTTGTGTTCACTTGTGTTATCTTTTACTAATATTTAAATTTGTTTGATGATCTGAAACATTAAAGTGTGACAAACATGCAAAAAAATAAGAAATCAGGAAGGGGGCCAACAATTTTTCACACCACTGTACAGTAGATGGATGGTTTGATAGGATGGATAGATGCATGGATAGATAATAGAGTGGGTGGATGGATGGATGAAAGGGGCAACTGCATAAAACTGACAAAAATGTGTAATTCACATGTAAATTCAATTCACGTTTTTGTGCATTCAAAATCTACTCAAAAATGTACATGATGCGTGTAAGACAGCAGTGTTTTTTTATTTATTTATTTATTTCTTTTTATTGATTTTTTTGTTTTATTAAACTCATTTTTTAATGCAGAGTTTGTAAGTACAGGATGAACAAAGGAGTTTTAAGTATCTCAACTTGTAATACAATAAAAAGTGATGAAATCAAACAGCGCAAAAGAGGGTCCGGGCCGCCTCGATTTGCCTGCAGCAAATATGCAGTAGCAGATTTGGGATCTGGCTTTGTTCTGCCGGCTTCTTTGTCTGGCTCGCTCTGCATGTTGTCTGAGGGCTAGCGCTGCTTTAAAACAGAAGTCCTACTGGGCTCCAATTAAGACCAGCAGAAGAATTAATGAACAAGTCCTCCAAGTCAGCCTCAGCTCTCAACTGCTCTATTTATCAGACTGCTCAGGGGGACACATGGTCTCAATTCAAACCCACAATTTCTGTCTTCACTAAATTAAATGTGTAATTTATGTTTTTATAAACATAGATGACCTTGCCATCAGCTATAGAAGTTCTAGTCATTTGAATCTTTCAAATTTTTACCCCTCCTCACTTTTTGCTCTTCTTCATTGTATTGCATTTCATTTCCCAGCATGCCCATAAGCCATGTTCAGGTTTCTCTGCCGACTATAAAATCGGATGGTTGGAGGGCAACTGGGAGAAGAGGGATGTTCCGCAGAAACGCATGCTGTTCAAAATATCGTTCAGAGAAAAGAACGTCAATAGGTGAAACAGATTTTGGCATTGTTTCTTTTTTTTCCCCCTCCCTGAAAAGCTTTGGAACACAGAGCAGCGATTTAAAGATATTTCATTTTTTGTCACAGCAAGTTTGAATGTTTCAAATGTTGGATGTTGTTTTCTAGCATGACATGCATGACAATGTGTTTAGACTGGTTCCTTGGGGAAAACCTTGAAGATAGAAATAAAAATGAAAGTAAATTAAGATTTATGTATGTGATGATACTACATCATCTCCCTTTGAAAACAAAACATTGCTCATTGATTCTCTGTGTTTGCTTGAAATTAATCGTGGGACCACAATTATTATCATGAATATTCAAGTTCTTTTTCTTCTACTTCTTCTTCTTGAAGCTCCAGCCGCAAACACTAGCATGAGAAGTGCGTATTATCTTGCATGTGCAGTGTTGTGGTCTGAATGCATTTATACCTGTCCTCCTGTGTGCAAGCAAACATTATTTAAAGTCACTAACTCACGCCCTTTACCTTTCAGGTTTCAGCATCTAGCCAAATTTTCCATCAAGTTACATATGCATATTGTTGCGTAAACAGAAGCAAGCGGTCCAGAGCACTCCTCCCAGAGACGGAGTAACGTAGAGACCCTGATGAAGACAGATCCTATCGTTAACATTGCACTCACAGAGGGCCCCATGGGGAACCGTGTAAATGCTACTAGCTTTTTCTCTTAATGTAGGTGTCTCTGTTATAGATTGTTTGCCATTTTGAAAAATATGCAACCGTGTCTTTTGCCATTTTTTACATCTTTGCATGAGGTACCACCAATGCTATGTATACTTAGTCACATATGCTGATACTCAACTACCTGAGACTTTTGCTTTTATAAACATATTTAAACATATATGTTTGTGTCATATTCATACCTGCCAGCTTTAGTTTTGTGTGATTAAGCTTATGATGCACACAACTGAGCTAATGCTACCACATCACAAATGTACCTGCAGAAAAAGCTGTGACATTGTTAATGAGCATGTTTATGGCAGCAAATAGCATCACTGATGAAAACAGCTAGAGATGCTATTTTGTGTAATTTACTTTATTTATTTTTTCTCAGTGCTGAAGTATTTTCTTTTCATCTTTCAACATTTTCTTAGAAAGTGTAAATGTGTTGAAGTGTTGCCAGTCTAAAGTTTTTTCAATTTTACAAATGTACATTGATACATAATGCAACATACGGGGATCAGTGTTTTTGAGCAAATCAGTTAAATGAATGATTCAGTGACTCACTCAAAAAGACTCATTTCATTTTGTGGCTAAACGAATCAGTGTTTTGAACAATTAATTTGAGTGAACAAAGCAATGACTCATTCATAAAGATTGATCACTTATTTTGTTAATGAATCAATCATTTATTATAACAAATCAGTTGAGTGAATGATGCAACTGATTCATAAAGAGAGTCTCTCGTATCAGTAATGTATAAATCTGTGTTTTTGAATTAACTGTCTGAGTGAATGATTCAGTGACTCATTCATAAACAGTCACTTGTTTTGTTATTGAATGAATCAGTCTTTTTGAACTAATTAGTTGAGTGAATGATTCAGTGACTAATTCATAAAATCACTAATTTTAGTAATGAATGAACCTTTTTTATCAATTGGTTGAGTGAATTATTCAATGACTCATTCATCAACAGTCACATTATTGAATAAATCAGTGATTTTGAACAAATCGATTGAGTGATTTCTCAATTTATCATTTTGGTGAATGATTCAATGACTCATAAAGACAGACTGAAGTCAGAATAGCACATACTAATTGTACAATATATTGTATAAATGAATTTAGTTAGTCACTTGTTTTGTTCAAGATTGAAACCGTGTTTGAACAATACATTATATTGGTGCGAGTTGTGTGAATGTCTCAGTGATTCACTCATGAAGACTTGTTGCCAAATATTGGCATAACAAAGTAACCTGCAGAAAGAGTTACTGAAAATGCACACACAACAAAACACAAAAAAGACAAACACATTTAACTATAAGATTATCTTTTAATGTTGTGATATGGTCAGCGCTTGCAGTCCCTACAGTATCTTGTATAACAGTAACCCAAACCCTACCTAGTTATCCCAGAAACCACACAAATCACTGCTGTTTGTGTCAAGCTGTCAGATTTCCTGGCAGTAAAGGAGGAGAAACACAAAGAAAAAAGAAACCATCTCTCGCCTCGTGCAAAAAGAAAGCTAGTGTTTTTGTTTGTTTGTTGTTTTGTGTTCAATCAATACAGCCGCTTTTTCTTTACAAGGCTGTCAGCACTCCGTCAACAGCAGACACCTAATATTCTGATTTCATTACCTCCCACTGTGCTGGCCCTCCAAAGATGGACTGCTCGATATTGGCAAACAAAGCTCACAATGCTCCTCATTCATATTGGGACACCGGTTGGGTTGGGTAGGCTGTTCTATAGTTAAAAAAAAAAAAACCTGGGTGCTCGTTTTATAAGCCCTGAGTCGCGGAGAGAGAGAGAAAGATGAGGTAATGCAGGGGGAGCAAAGCAGCTGATAAAGAGCTTCTCTCTCCTCCTCTGCGCTCTCCCTTTTTCACCCTCACTCTCTGTCTTCCTTTCGCTCTCCTCTATCTCCAGGGCACAGACACAGGTATAAAAGAATCACAAATTGTTTTTGGCCCAGGCCCAAGTAAGCCAATCACTGTCTAACCGGAGTGATCTCATTCCTATTAAGACCATTTGTTCCGTTCTAAATCCAATATCTGTACTGTCAGTAATAATGCAATTCCAGAAGGAAGCAGGCAAAAGGAACGAGGACAGGATAACTGGGAATGTAGCTATGGTGCTTTGACCAATGTAAGCCTGGAAGCAATGCACTGTGGGCTGTATTCAAATTTAAATGTGAATGATAGAACAGATATGACTAGAATAGGTGCCCTGAGAATTCACACTTGTCTCTGATGGCCTTTGGTTCTGTGAACAGCCAAAATAGACAATCTGAATGCTAACCAATCAGAAAGCACCTTCTGCCTGTCAGTCTTTTTGCATGTTTGGATTTGCTGACATCAGGTTTGTTGACTTGTCTTTAGAAATGTATGGCATTTTGGAACACCAAGATGATGTGTAGTCTATAAAATGATTGGGGTAGTTTAATTACAGGGGTCAGTGTTTAGCTGACAATTATCTTAGCAAATAGCTCCTGGAGAAAGCTATTGTGTATTTGTTCACTCAAACCTGTTAAGCACAAACCCTGATCCAGATCTATTCTGAGCTGATGTCAAAGGCAGCAGACAGATAAAAATATTAGGGTATTATTACAGGTAAAGTCTATGTGTGTATTGTGCACTGGTAAAATATCTGCTATTATACTAATGAAAAATGTTGCTTTCAAAAAACATGTATTTATTCAAAACACTGTACATGGCTACACTCAACTGGCCATCGGTGGAGGAAAAAAATGTGGATGTGTAGTTACGATTGACTCAAAAATTGTCTAAAATTCCTTTCCCATGACAGTATACAAAGATGGATGCTAATGCTAACAGTTCTCCCCACTTGTTTAAAGTTTCTTGTCTTCTTAAGTGGCAAAGTCAGATGGAATTTAGCAAAACAGCTGAATATATACAGTTTAAATCAGTAAACAGACTTGATCAACGTTACTTGTAGTGAAAATAGATGTTAGCTGTTATATTTCAGTTAAGTATGAGCCTCATGAACTATCTTGACTGAACTGCCACCCAGAGTATGAATATTTCATTCTATCAGTCACTCACTGTCAACTATATAGCAATCCCCAGCTGTTGCATCAACATTTTGCTTTAATGAATTTTCATATTCTTGACATTTCTTCAACTTATATTGCTGTCTGTGCACAGCTGTAACTGCAGGTATCTCCCATGGTGCTGTGTTAATTGTGAGTAGCTGGCTCATATCTACGCAAGTGATCAATAGTGATTTCCCAGAGTACCTAGTAAATCATGAGAAAAGTCAAACAAACATGTGTGTAAACAAACTCAGCAGTACTCGACTCCAACACAGCACATGTGATTTGGCTTGTCTATCTCTGAGGACCCGTTCAGAAATAATGCTTTTGTTGGGAGAAATTTTGCAGATACGCCTCCAGACCTGTTTATGAACTAGGAAGTGCTACATTTTGATTATCTGCCTGTTTTCCGAACATGCAGTCCTTTTGTAATTTGATCTAAAAAAAAATGCATTCCCTCAGCATTCGTAGCCTACTGTTTAGAAATGATTGGTAGCTTATCATATTAGTATGAAGTGATGCTGGCTCTTGTCTTGGGAGTACTCAACCCACGCTAGCCTTGAGCAGCTCTTTAATGTTGTTGCTGTGGCTCAGTGGCCCACTTTTCCCTAAAAATTGCAGTTTAACAAGTTTTCGTCTGAAGCTTGTTAGTTGTTGACAAAAAGTCACGTCACTTTTTACATGCATCTGTATCGGGTGGTGACCAGTCAGTTAAATTGAACCTGGTGCTGAACACCAAAGTTGTCAATAGCAAGAAAAATAGCTAGCTTAGGCTCAATTATATATATTTGGTCACACATTAGTTTGGAGATCAATTCTCATTATTAACTACGACCTCAATAAAATCTCAATTTTCTGCTTATTAATAGTTAGTAAGGTTATGGTTGTTAAGTTTAGGTAAGGGGTAGGATTAAGGGAATTATGGCTAAAATATGGTCGTTCAGAGTAAGGCATTAATATGTGTCCCACTTTATATTAGGTGGCCTTAACTACTATGTAATTACATTTAAATTAATAATTTGATACAATACACTTATTGTGTACATATGTTTTACATTGTACTTATATAAAAAAAAAATACCTGTATGTAATTTAATCTGTAAGTCATTTCTGTAATTACATTTATAATCAGGGTTTAAATTGGGCCGGGGCCGTCCGGGGCTGAACCGGCACATAGACTGTATATTATGCATCTATTGCTGAGGCGAGGCTCACACAGCCTCTCCGGAGCAAATCAAAACGCGCAACACTAAGAAACTCAGCATCCAGAGGTAAAAATTCAAAATAGAAAGTTTTTATATTTAAAATGCAGTTAGTTAGGCAACATCAAACAACGTTTTCACCATTACAACTGTTTAATAGTTCTATAAACAGTTCAATAAGCAAATACAATAATATTAGGTCACTTACATTTTAGGCAGAAACAGCGCATCTCACAGAAACCAGCCGATTCATTGCTGATTGATTCCGTGTTTTGATCGAATCGGTTGAGTCAAAGTTTCATTAACCCATGCATAAACATCTGATGAATCTGCCGTTTGAACAAATCGTTTGAATGAATGACTCAATGACTCACTCATTAAACACTACTGGCACTGGCGTTTTAATTTCGAGGTAAAAATATATATAAAGACCATATGTGCTTTACAGTAAAAGTACTAATAATCAGCAAATATGCTAGTAATATGCATACTAATAAGCAACTTGTGAGAATTGCTCCCTAAATGCCCCTTACTGTGCATGCTAATGGATAGCTTTCTCCAGGTATTGCATGCATCATTGAAAGACACTACTGTATTAAATTATATTAATTAAATCACAATTACATTAAACCTTAATACAATATTTATATATTTCATCTTATTAAAGACCTCATATAATATTTATTATAATCATGATTCGATTTCTATGCTTTAAACATAAAATATTGAAAATGTTAGACTTTTTCTCTTTTTAAGTAGATTTGTTTTCTTTTTCTCTTCTTCAGTAAACATTATTGTTAATTGATATCATATTTTGAGTACAAAAGTACAACTACTTTTCTAGGTAACTTACAGGTTTAGTCTAGGTTTTATATTATCTGTTTTAGGTCTTTATTTTAAGGTGCGATTCTCACTATTAACTATGACTCCTAATTTCCTGCTTATTAATAGTTAGTAAGGTAATTGTTAAGTTTAGGTATTGGGTAGGATCTGGGATGTAGATTATTGTCATGCAGAATATGTGCTTTATACGCTCTAATAGACAGCCAATGTGTTAATAAAAGGCATGCTAATAAACAACTAGTTAATAATGAGAATTGGTCCCTATACTAAAGTGTTACCCTGGTTTATGTAATTACTTTTGGTATACTTTGCAAAACTCACTTCCATGCAAACAATGCTTTATTCACAGTTACATTACACCCTTCCCACGTCCATTTCTGGCATCCTCACATGAATACCATGCAAAAGTAACCAGATTTATCTTTTTAGCTCATTCCATAAGTTTAAGCACTGAAGATAATTACTTCTTTTAAAGCAAGTCAGTGCCAATGGATGAAAAAGGCTATTTTTGAAATCGGAAAGAAAAGGCATTTGCCCACTTGGCTCCTCAACTGGCTCCTGAAAGGGCTGAATTGCTCTAGTCTAGAGAATAGTGATGTTCAGAACGGTAATAAGCTGAATGATTTGCACACAATGAATCATAAGTGGCGTAAATGGCCCAACTGGTTCACTGAATATATTGTCATAGCAGAGCGAGGACTGCTGCTTCATAAAAGCCATTGATGCTGGCTAAAGTCTTTATAGTCATCTTTTACGAAACAAGGCTTGGCTGGACAAGGGTCATCTCGAATGAATTAGAAGGCCAGGCTTGATTTATCTGCTGCCATGGACAGCCACTCTCATGTGTGTTTGGCTGCTAATTAGGGCCGGCCCTCCTCTGGAGCGTCACCTCAGCAGGCCCACACAAATGGACAGTGCTTCATCTTGCCTAGAAAAGAAGGGGTTGCCACAAAGAGGGTCTTAAATTACGGCTGTCACTTTAAACACGAGGTCGCCCAGGGCCCGCTGCATGCTGGGAAACCTTCAGGAGGCCTCTCTTTGTCTGAGGGGGAAGGCTGGTCACAACAAACAGCTGTTCCTTCACGCTGGCTGCTTTGAATTCCCCTCTCTCGAACCTCCTGTACGGACCCGGCTTGAGGCGCAGCACGCTTAGGAGTAATTCAGGCTCCCTCCGAGTGTATCACCATGCTGTAATCCATAAATGCATGAATGTCCGAAATGAAAGAGGCTGTAAAAAATACAGTAGAAAGGAAGCGAGGGATGCAGGAAGGAAGAGATAAATAAAATGGCAGACCTCAGTTGTGTGGCCCCAGTGTGAGGCCGCGACTGAAAGGCCGACCGATACGCTGCCTGAGGAGAAGGATACAAGAGATGGGAGAAACCGTTCTAGACGGGTTTCCTTTTCTAGTTGGACTTTTGGTTCTCCCTCGGTGTCAGTATCTGTTATTTTCAAACTGCTGCATGTGCCAAGAGGTGAAGTTCAAGACTGGTTTTTACATTTCAATGAGGCTTACAGTGTGGAACCTGACATTGCGGTGGTCAGCGTCCCCTCCCATGCTCCTGCAGGTGGGCATTAGGTGAAAGAAAAGAGTTTTAAATCTTCCCTCACCTTTTCTCACATCTTTTGAAGCCATATTCATGCTGATGAATCTCAGAAGCGGCTCCCCTACCTCGCACCCCAGCTCCAGATTATGTATTGTCTCTGTAATTGGTCTTGAAGGAACTTGCTCTCTCACTCTCTCACTTTTAACAACGATAAAGACTCGATTGCAGCTGGTAAGGTTTTGAATCATTAAGATTCTCCTTTAATATTCTGTCTACGTGCTGAATGTTTTAGGTGTATGAAGGAGGGGTGCTTCATTGTGACAGAATATACTCCTGCTGGTACTGCTCACAGTTGATCTCGAGTTCACTGTCAGACCTGTTTCTCTCATCCCGTCTCTTCTCTAGAGGGTTCTCATGTTGCGGAGGAGCTTTAACTTCGGATTCTCATCCTTTAAAATCAATATTGAACTGTCATTAATCACTGGGATTTGGAATAATACACACTGGCTATGTCTTATGTTAGTTAGTATTGGAAAATGCCCTGTTTTGTGATCTCCCACAGCACATTCATCAACAGCACCAAAGTTGAGCAAGCAACTTGGCAATGTAGAAAGCTAGAGTCAACAGACTTGTGATGTCAATTTATAGTGTTTCATAAACCCATTCAGACTGTTTTGCTAACTACTGTAGTTTTAATGAAAGAAACTGACTCAAAATAGTAAGTAGTCCAGGCTAAACTGTTCTCACTCCAAAAACTGAAGCATGGTCAAGCATCTTGTGCAGGGGCGTCCAATCTTGCTCCTGGAGGCCAGATGTCTTGTACGTAGAGTTTACCTCGAACTTGCCCTAGTGAGTATGAAGAGCTTGATTAGCTTGTCCAGGTGTGTTTTACTTCTCCAAAGTTTTCTTCAAATTATTCGACTTCCTCTGCTCCTACTACTACTTCTTCCTCTTCAAATTCCTATTCTGACTTCATTGACTTCTACTACTCCTTCTTTTACTTTTTCTTTGAATTCTTTGACTTCGCCGATTTCTTCCTCGACTTCTACTGCTTCTTTGACTTCAATGCCTCCTTCTTCCTTGACTTCATCAAATTCTACTGTTTCTTTGATTTCTTCAACACCTTCTTCTTCAGCTTTTTCTTCAACTTCATCAAAGGTTGTTCAACAGGTGTGTTGAAGTATTCCATGGCCAAATGATCGCTTTGTGTCCATCACATCCTTATCCACCATAAAGCTCAAAACCTGCACACATTCAGAAATTGTCACCTGAAGAAGCCTTGTCATGCTTCAGTTTTGGCACCTCAGGAGTGAGAATGGGTTGTTTAAGGTTGGTTTATCCTGGTTAGGTCCTGGTGCATAAGCTTAGCCATTATGAACCTGGTCAACATGCATGTTATTTGTGGTTGATTCAGGTTGACCAAGGCCGTCTTTCTAATTAAGCTAGTTAAGCTGCATGGTGCATCCCATACTGGGGATTTTCATTCAGAACATAAGATCTGATGGTGACTAGTAAGACAGACTTAACTGATGGTATCACAATATGATTGTAGAAATATTCTCAGGTAAAATTCATATACATGCACACATATATATACTTCACAAATGAAAATCTAAATAATTTTGAAAATAGCAATGCTAAGAGTAATGTATTGTAATTAATCTAATAGCTTTGCTACTTGTAGTGACACTTCTGCTCAATACTGCAAATTTCCTTTAGTTTTTTTTTTTTTTTTACATGTATATATGTTTTATGAGATTTTATGGCAATTTCAGGCAGCTGACTGTACAGTTGTGCGTACATTCATCAGTATTTTATTTAATTAGTGAAAGAGCCTATTCTCCAAGCCCTTTTTGCTATAAAGAGCATTTGTTCTGTGCTCCGTATGTAACATGAGCCACTGTAACAGTCCTTGGCAGTCTGAGATACTGGCCCTCTTCCCCTGCAGTGTACAGTAAATGCCATGTTCAGCACATTAGCGCAGCTATACCTGCCCTCATCACTGGCAGATGTCTGAGTGGAATGCAGATAATGAGGAGGAAATGTGGGACTGTCGAGTGGGTGATAATGCTCTTGGGAGGGGGACACAGTTAGGGAAACCAGAGACGGTCCCGGAGACGGACAGCCGATGATGTGAGTCCTGCACCCTAGCCGAGATTTCCTGCTTATTAATAGTTAGTAAGGTAATTGTTAAGTTTAGGTATTGGGTAGGATCTGGGATGTAGATTATTGTCATGCAGAATATGTGCTTTATACGCTCTAATAGACAGCCAATGTGTTAATAAAAGGCATGCTAATAAACAACTAGTTAATAATGAGAATTGGTCCCTATACTAAAGTGTTACCCTGGTTTATGTAATTACTTTTGGTATACTTTGCAAAACTCACTTCCATGCAAACAATGCTTTATTCACAGTTCCATTACACCCATCCCACGTCCCTTTCTGGCATCCTCACGTGAATACCGTGCAAAAGAAACCAGATTTATCTTTTTAGCTCATTTCATACGTTTGAGTACTGAATATAATTAAATCTTTTAAAGCAAGTCAGTCCCGATGGATGAAAAAGGCTATTTTTGAAATCAGAAAGAAAAGGCGTTTGCCCACTTGGCTCCTCAACTAGCTCCTGAAAGGGTTGAATAGCTCTTGTCTAGAGAATAGCGATGTTCAGAACAGTAATAAGCTGAATGATTTGCACACAATGAATCATATGTGGCGTAAATGGCCCGACTGGTGAATATATTGTCATAGCAGAGCGAGGACTGCTGCTTCATAAAAGCCATTGATGCTGGCTAAAGTCTTTATAGTCATCTTTTACGAAACAAGGCTTGGCTGGACAAGGGTCATCTCGAATGAATTAGAAGGCCAGGCTTGATTTATCTGCTGCCATGGACAGCCACTCTCATGTGTGTTTGGCTGCTAATTAGGGCCGGCCCTCCTCTGGAGCGTCACCTCAGCAGGCCCACACAAATGGACAGTGCTTCATCTTGCCTAGAAAAGAAGGGGTTGCCACAAAGAGGGTCTTAAATTACGGCTGTCACTTTAAACACGAGGTCGCCCAGGGCCCGCTGCATGCTGGGAAACCTTCAGGAGGCCTCTCTTTGTCTGAGGGGGAAGGCTGGTCACAACAAACAGCAGTTCCTTCACGCTGGCTGCTTTGAATTCCCCTCTCTCGACCTCCCGTACAGACCCGGCTTGAGGCGCAGCATGCTTAGGAGTAATTCAGGCACCCTCCGAGTGTATCGCCATGCTGTAATCCATAAATGCATGACTGTCCGAAATGAAAGAGACGGTGATGCTGTAAAGAATATGGTAGAAAGGAAGCGAGGGATGCAGGAAGGAAGAGATAAATAAAATGGCAGACCTCAGTTGTGTGGCCCCAGTGTGAGGCCGCGACTGAAAGGCCGACCGATACGCTGCCTGAGGAGAAGGATACAAGAGATGGGAGAAACCGTTCTAGACGGGTTTCCTTTTCTAGTTGGACTTTTGGTTCTCCCTCGGTGTCAGTATCTGTTATTTTCAAACTGCTGCATGTGCCAAGAGGTGAAGTTCAAGACTGGTTTTTACATTTCAATGAGGCTTACAGTGTGGAACCTGACATTGCGGTGGTCAGCGTCCCCTCCCATGCTCCTGCAGGTGGGCATTAGGTGAAAGAAAAGAGTTTTAAATCTTCCCTCACCTTTTCTCACATCTTTTGAAGCCATATTCATGCTGATGAATCTCAGAAGCGGCTCCCCTACCTCGCACCCCAGCTCCAGATTATGTATTGTCTCTGTAATTGGTCTTGAAGGAACTTGCTCTCTCACTCTCTCACTTTTAACAACGATAAAGACTCGATTGCAGCTGGTAAGGTTTTGAATCATTAAGATTCTCCTTTAATATTCTGTCTACGTGCTGAATGTTTTAGGTGTATGAAGGAGGGGTGCTTCATTGTGACAGAATATACTCCTGCTGGTACTGCTCACAGTTGATCTCGAGTTCACTGTCAGACCTGTTTCTCTCATCCCGTCTCTTCTCTAGAGGGTTCTCATGTTGCGGAGGAGCTTTAACTTCGGATTCTCATCCTTTAAAATCAATATTGAACTGTCATTAATCACTGGGATTTGGAATAATACACACTGGCTATGTCTTATGTTAGTTAGTATTGGAAAATGCCCTGTTTTGTGATCTCCCACAGCACATTCATCAACAGCACCAAAGTTGAGCAAGCAACTTGGCAATGTAGAAAGCTAGAGTCAACAGACTTGTGATGTCAATTTATAGTGTTTCATAAACCCATTCAGACTGTTTTGCTAACTACTGTAGTTTTAATGAAAGAAACTGACTCAAAATAGTAAGTAGTCCAGGCTAAACTGTTCTCACTCCAAAAACTGAAGCATGGTCAAGCATCTTGTGCAGGGGCGTCCAATCTTGCTCCTGGAGGCCAGATGTCTTGTACGTAGAGTTTACCTCGAACTTGCCCTAGTGAGTATGAAGAGCTTGATTAGCTTGTCCAGGTGTGTTTTACTTCTCCAAAGTTTTCTTCAAATTATTCGACTTCCTCTGCTCCTACTACTACTTCTTCCTCTTCAAATTCCTATTCTGACTTCATTGACTTCTACTACTCCTTCTTTTACTTTTTCTTTGAATTCTTTGACTTCGCCGATTTCTTCCTCGACTTCTACTGCTTCTTTGACTTCAATGCCTCCTTCTTCCTTGACTTCATCAAATTCTACTGTTTCTTTGATTTCTTCAACACCTTCTTCTTCAGCTTTTTCTTCAACTTCATCAAAGGTTGTTCAACAGGTGTGTTGAAGTATTCCATGGCCAAATGATCGCTTTGTGTCCATCACATCCTTATCCACCATAAAGCTCAAAACCTGCACACATTCAGAAATTGTCACCTGAAGAAGCCTTGTCATGCTTCAGTTTTGGCACCTCAGGAGTGAGAATGGGTTGTTTAAGGTTGGTTTATCCTGGTTAGGTCCTGGTGCATAAGCTTAGCCATTATGAACCTGGTCAACATGCATGTTATTTGTGGTTGATTCAGGTTGACCAAGGCCGTCTTTCTAATTAAGCTAGTTAAGCTGCATGGTGCATCCCATACTGGGGATTTTCATTCAGAACATAAGATCTGATGGTGACTAGTAAGACAGACTTAACTGATGGTATCACAATATGATTGTAGAAATATTCTCAGGTAAAATTCATATACATGCACACATATATATACTTCACAAATGAAAATCTAAATAATTTTGAAAATAGCAATGCTAAGAGTAATGTATTGTAATTAATCTAATAGCTTTGCTACTTGTAGTGACACTTCTGCTCAATACTGCAAATTTCCTTTAGTTTTTTTTTTTTTTTTACATGTATATATGTTTTATGAGATTTTATGGCAATTTCAGGCAGCTGACTGTACAGTTGTGCGTACATTCATCAGTATTTTATTTAATTAGTGAAAGAGCCTATTCTCCAAGCCCTTTTTGCTATAAAGAGCATTTGTTCTGTGCTCCGTATGTAACATGAGCCACTGTAACAGTCCTTGGCAGTCTGAGATACTGGCCCTCTTCCCCTGCAGTGTACAGTAAATGCCATGTTCAGCACATTAGCGCAGCTATACCTGCCCTCATCACTGGCAGATGTCTGAGTGGAATGCAGATAATGAGGAGGAAATGTGGGACTGTCGAGTGGGTGATAATGCTCTTGGGAGGGGGACACAGTTAGGGAAACCAGAGACGGTCCCGGAGACGGACAGCCGATGATGTGAGTCCTGCACCCTAGCAGAGTTTGCAGCATGTGGGATTTTGCAGTATGCGCCCTACCCAGCGAAACAGGCTTCACACTGAGTGACATAAGGGCACATCTGCCTGATCGAGAGGCAGTTCTAGAGGAATTAATTGACATTCTACACCTGATAAGTGAGCAGTTCACACATCCCATTCAGAAATGCTCTGAAACTGAGTTATTTCTAGATTCACTCCCATTCAGAAAATGTACAGTATATAAACTCCTCTTGGGTTTGAAAACAGTAATAATTACTCTTGTGAACTAGGGCTGGGTGGTATGGTGTTATTTACCGTTTATACTTAAGTTTACCTAATAGGTAGTTTTACTTCAGAAAATGTGAAGCTGTTTTAATCAACATTTATTTGCAATTATGTCTTTTGATTCTTGTTCTTTAAATTCCAAATAAAAATAGAAAGTGATCAAGTGACAAAGTATTCTTTATTTGTAAAGTACTGGATTCATTGGATTATCCAAAAAATAGGCATTACCACATTGTTATTAAAACATAAACATTATTTTCAATGAATGTCCAGCACAGTTAACTATATCATGAAATTTACAGTTACAGTGATATAAGATTTTGGTCTTTCCACCCACTCCTGCTGTGACCAAATAAGGGAACAAATTTAGCACCATATCAATTTTTTTCTGCAGCCACTGTTGCTTTATGCCCAAAATAAGAGCCAGGAATGTGTGCAGTAAAAGAAAGCCAGAAGCGCTTCCTCATTCATGTATTTTATTTTCTGCTGGGACGTTCAGTGTCTGCTCGCTGGCTGTGTGTTTCACAGCTCACTGTTGCCCCCTATGGAGACTAGAGCAACACTTCCTCACCAGACTCTCTTCGTCCTGCCAAAGGATCCAGTTCCTTCTCAGTAATCTCTCTGACACCTTGGCTGGAGATGATTAATTGGCATTAAGCACATTAGTGGGGGTCTAAATTACCCCCTCCACTCATTAACGGCGAGGCCATACATTTTTCAGTGCGTTTTTAGACAAGTGTGGAATCTGTGTGACACAGGCGGACCTGGGCGAACGCTTCGCTGGGGTCTCACTGGGCCCTTCATCAGCCACTCCATCTACTCTTTCACATCAGGCAACGCCACAGAGCATAAATTGGATTGTGATGGTGTCCCGAGCACGTCTCCGATCTGTCTGTCTGCCCACTGGAGAAAAGACAGGGACTTGCTGAACCCGAAAGATTGCGGCATTAGCATATGTGCGCAAAGCGTGACAGCTTATTATACAACTGTTTCCTTAGATGGATGAATTTCAGTAGCCATATCTAAGTACTCCACTAATTGTTAATGGACATCCTGAGAAGACTGAAATTAACACTTGCACTGAACTGTGTCATTGGAGTTACTGTGTAGTGTCTGCTTTCATACCGTTTGAATCATTTCCACATTTTGGTGAGCAAAATCATATATAAATAAATTCCTTTTTAAAGCAAAATGGTTAGTTAAATGCAGCTATTCATCATTGTGTTTTAATGTAACTGGTTTTAACATAACTTATGGTTCAGACTAGTGAACCTGAATGCAGTTGGCAGTTAAGGAAGAAGAGACATGAACAAAAACCTGGCGAGAAACCTAAAAACCATACACTAGTCAAGTTTATGAGATTCATTAATTCATTCATAAACCCTTCAATGTAGTTAGATAGTAGCTTTTAGTGTAGCCACTTTTTCAAAAGAACTGGTCACACTGATAATACAAAAAAACTGAAAAGAGAAAAAAATACAAGATTGGTAGAAAGCCAGGTATAGTTTGAAAGGTAAGTGTAGTTGGATGGTTGAGCTCCAGAAATCAGATGGTTTTGGAAGGATTTTTTGACAGTTACAGATTTAAAAAAACAAAAGGCGGGATTAAAGAATCCTAAACTCTTAAAGGAATAGTTTACCCAAAAAGACTGAAGACTAACACAGAAGAGAAGAAATTGTTGAATAAAGTCATTATTATTGTTTTCTTTGCGAAAGTATTCTCATAGCTTCATAAAAGTATACGGTTGAAGCACGGATGTCACATGGACTATTTTAACAATGTCCTTACTACCTTTCTGGGTCTTGAATATGTCAGTTGCGCTGCTGTCTATGCAGGGTCAGAAAGCTCTCGGATTTCATCAAAAATATCTTAATTTGTTCATTTGTTTGTTATTCCGAAGTTGAATGAAGGTCTTATGGGTTTGGAATGACATGAGGGTGAGTAATTAATGACAGAATCTTTAGGTGAACTAACCCTTTAACACATTAAACCATTTTAAAGTGATTCTTCAAGATGATATGGTTCTAAATAGAACTGTTAAAGAACCATCTTTTGTAGAGTGTAGCTTCAGCTTTGCCAACACTGATTCGTATATTCAGTGCTTGAAATCCATTTGTTACCTCACACAAACAGCACATTTCCATGTCAATCAGTGAAAGCAGTCTTCTGTACCACACTTATTTATCTTCTACAGCCGTTCATTCCCCTTTCCTGGTCCCCCTCCACTGGCTTTCAATGGCACTTAATTTCTATTAATGGCTTTGCCTTCTCAGGTTTAAATAAAATTGAATGTTAGACGTGGTGCATTCGCTGCACATGAGGAAATATGCATTGGCCATTATCGCCCGTAATGTGTTGGCTCACAAGTAATTCCATTGTGTTCACTGTATGTGTGAGTGAATCATTTGAATGGGGAGATTTATCAGTCTGTCTGCATATTTCAGGCCTGCGCTGCATCCTATACGATGTGGAGTTTACGACCTTACGACCGGTTCAGACAAACGCATTTTGTCTCATGTTGTGTTTTGTGACCAAAGATACACTGAAATAGTGTGGTGCATAAGTTTATCTCATGTCTCCTTGCCTAAAGGACATCTTAAGCAAAAAATTGCCATTCTCCCCTATGTCATGTCTTGTTTTTGGAGTGTGTGAACTTGTTTGTGCACTCCAGAGAGTTCTGGGACTGCCTAAAATAGAAGTGGGTCAACTTCGTACCAACACAGTATTTTAGGAGTGTTTCCCCTGGTGCTGTGCAATGGCTTGACTGTAATGTTTGACTGATTGCTGTCTGCAGCGCTGAGACTCCGACACAATACAGCTATTCACTTTTGCTGACAGCAGGTCTTTTAACCCTCTCTCAGTTTCCCCAGTGCTTCCTCTCTCTGTTTCTCCCTCAACACACACACACACACACACACAAACACACACATTCACATACATAGGCTATATATGTTCACATATTGATCTGCACACACAGCACCACGCAGCTTTTAACAATTGTATCATTAATTTCATTTTAACCTCATCCTTATATTTTGTCAGTTAGAAAACAGGCAGTAAAAACAAACTGAAATCTCTCTAATATCTCAATTGTTTATCCAGTTGTTTAAGCTAGAAAAATTAGCTTAAAGGTGTAGTTCACCAAAAATGAACTAGATAAATAAATAAACAAACAAACAAACAAACACATACATACATACATAAAGGAAGTAAGTAGGTAAGTCAATTATTTTACCATCGAAAGAATACATTTTAAAGACAATATAAATTGCAGAAACCGAATTGCACTGCATCATGTAACTCAGTAGACATGGGGGGATGACTATTAATATCTAAATTATGACAATTTTTGATGAAAAAACATGATAAGATTACCTCGAGAAAGCAGCTCAGGAAACATTATAAAATATTTTAAAAAATGCATTTCATGACCCCTTTAAAATCTTAAAAGAATATTAAAAGAAAAAAAAATGTACTTGTGGATAACATAATATTAAAGTAATGAAAGGCCACTTAAATGTACTTAAGGAGAGTTCGCTTTCATTACCGAGAATATGAATTTAAACTATTATGCATTTTCATCTAACTGCGAATAATGTGAAATTAAGTGTCCAAAAACATTAGTCACTATTATACTTTTAGTATATTATTTCTGTGACAAGTACTCTTTTAAAAAGTATGTTTTCCCAAGGGCATCTCTTTAAATATCCATCCTCCTCTGTCTTTTCCTCAAAGGAAAAGACCCCAGTAATATTAAATGTCCTTGCAAAACCAATCAACTGTACTTTGACTGGCTAATATACAAAAGTCTTTTAAAATATTTAAATTAAAAGTTTAAATTGAAATATTTCAATACAAATAAATTCAAATCAAAGTATCATCCTTTCATATATCAATCATTTTTATTTAGCAGCTCTGCTACATTAATTATATAGCTTGATGTTCCTATTTTATATTTATTAAAGATTTTTATTAGAAACATCTGTGACAAAGTTGATACTGAGATGCAAGTTATTGAGAAGTCTATTGGCTTTCTTGTGCTATGAAACAGTTTTCCTCTGCTTGTATGGTTTTTGTGTAATTTAATTGATTATCAGAAAGATAGGTCATTAGATGAATTTATTCCACATTCAGTATTTTTCAATATGTGGGGAGAAAAAAAAAATACCCTGACATTCTCTTTGAGAAGCTCAAGTCAAGCGCCACATGAAAACACACTCACAGATGAATACTCTCAATCACCATCAAGAGAGATATTGCTTATCCTGTGTATTATAGTTACAGTTTCCAGCCCTGCTCAGATCACTCACTGGTGTAATATAATGTTTGCAGGGATAGGCGAAATTTGTATGCATTTCATTTTTTCCAGTCCCAGGCGTGCTAAAAATAAGTCAAGCGCATTGTGTCAACTCTGAGGCGATTTCGGAGAATGATGTTTTGAGTGGAACCAACTCCATGAGATCTCAGGCTGAATTTCATTGGAGGCAGTGAAGCGTGTAGAAGGATGTTTGAACTGTCTCTCCATAGCCTTTGCATAAGGATTAAATTCACCTCCCCAAATGTATTAATCATATCAGATATGAAATTTACTGTCGTAGAGGCGGGTGTTTGTTTGACGGCGGTAATTCGAGGCCGGTGAGAGAAGGAAGGAGTCAAGTAAAGGTCGCTGTTTCTCATATGAGATTGCGGGACGTTTGGACTTTGCATTTGGAGAAGCCCTCTCAAGAGATCCGGCTCTGTTTTCACACCGCGGCTAATCTCTGTCATTCAATATGAGGCGGTATTCTCTCAGAATGAGTTGCTCGTGCTCCCGTCGCAAAAGCAGCTCATGCAGGCACATTTCAGTGAGGGTGTCACATTAAAACTTGATAAGGAACATGGTTGGATGTGTCTTACGAGACAAAACCGAATATGGGCCCTCACTACTCTGGTAAAGCTGCTCTGACACTATTTATCCGGCTATGCTTGATGGCACTTATTTGTCCGCTGAGACATGATACGCGGCGGTAAGAAGGTCACGGTTACATCAATGCATTCACTGTACTTTTACCCTTCCCATGTTGATGTCAGAGAACTATGCTCCCAGTCCTCCCATAGGAATTTCAATATTTCATTTGGCTCCTAGACAGCACTGAGATTAAATGTAGAGCAAGTGGAGACACAAAAGGAGATTTTGAAAAATGCCTTTTTTTTTTGGTCCACACAATGAAAGTCAGTGGTGGCCAGTGCTCTTTTGGACCCCGTGGACTTTCACTGTATGGACAAACAGTTGAAACATGGAACAAATCATATTGTGTGTTCCACAGAAGAATGAGAGTGAGAAAATGAACAGAATGTTGCATTTTTTGGTGAACTATAAGTCTTCATCTTCTCAGTCTTTTCACCTTAAGACTTAAATATCTCTTTCAGAGTTTCATAAGAGATCTTAAAGAAATGTCTCACACTGTGATCACATTTGCTCAGAAGTCTGCAATCAAAAGTCAAATGCAGTGCTGAAGTAGAGACCAGTTTATTTTAATCCAGACCAGAAGAGGGTTGGGTCTGAGTCAAGTCCATATGCTCCTGAGTCCATGACAAGACCAGGATCATGAAAATATGGTCTTGCATTCTTAAAAATAAAGGTTCTTTATTGGCATCTACTGAATGGTTCCATGTAGAACTTTCAGCATCCTTGGAACCTTTCCATTCAACAAAAGGTACTTTATATTGGAAAAGGGATCTTTAGAATTGTTAAATGTTCTTCACACTAAGTGAAAATGGTTTATTTAAGAACTTTTCACTGAAAGGGGCTTTAGGGAACCACAAATGGTTCTTCTATGGCATTGCTGTGAAACCCCCCTTTTGGAACCTTTATTTTTAAGATTTTTAGGAGTCAGACTGAAGATGGATTTGAGACAAAGTCCAGTTTTGAGTACAACACTAGTCAAAGATCTTATGAACTTAAATATTTCCCCTTACATTTTCTAAGACTAAACTTAAATTAAAAATAAAAATAAAGGTTATTTATTGGCATCTATGGTTCAACAATTAATAACCGCAGAACCATTCCACGCACAAAAGGTGTGACACTCTTAGTGTGAACAACATTTTAATAATCTAAAGAACACTTTTCCATTATAAAACATCTTTTCGATCAAGACCACTATCATCAAAGATGACTGACAATTAGCATACAGTTTGGATTGGCAGTATGGTTCTGTTCTGGGCAAGAACTCCCTGCGCATCCATGCAGCCTAGCATGGATAAGAGCAGGGAGAGCAGCAATAAACCCCCAGGGTAAACAGAACAGAACCAACATAAATGTATTGCAGATATCGTTAAAGGTCAATAATTTTATGTAAACATTTTAGAATTAGTCTGATTCAAAGGAGAATCAGAAGGCTGAATCCTGACTAACGAGAGAAGGAGATGGGGATGGAGGAGGTTAATTAGCTATTGAGCAACGCGAAAGCTGGTGATAATACTGAAGGACCTTATATATGGGTGCTGTGATAGGTGTCTCATCCATATAGGTAGATGTGGATCAGCTGAGAGTCAGCTGATGCGAGCTTGACTAACGTGACCTGCCAGAACTAACACTACGCTTGATTTTTTTTTTTTTTGTGATGAAAAGTGTTTTTTTCATGTTCCATGGATGTTAAATGTTCTTCATGGAACCCTCAATGCCAATAAATAACTTTTGCTTTTAAGTGTGTATAGTGGAAAAAGGTTATTTAGATTACTAACATTTTCTTCAAAATAAGAAAAAATGGTTCTTTTAAGATCTGTTCACTGAAAGGTTCTTTGGGGAACCAAAAATGGTTCTTCTAAAGCATCACTGAGAACACCATTTGGAACCTTCATTTTTATAAAAGGAAAGAACATTTCAAAAAATTCATTTGTGCAATGGAAATGAAACCATCAATGCAAAGAACCTTTATTATTTTTAAGGGTTTATGTCACCAATTGTCTCATCTGTGTCCATTTGTGTAGAACCATCTGAAAGTTTAGACTTGAAACATAAATGAGAACTACAAAATTCCTTTGGGATAACATTATTTGGTATATGGCTCGAGGTAAACCATAATACTGCATGCATCAGCCTTGAGCTCCATCTCAGCCAGAGTCCAGTGCCAGTGATTGTACGTCTGATTGGGTTTTCTATTACTTTCTATTACATTCTATTACCCGATACAGCAGTTTACAGACATTATGGCAATTATGAATTACAATCATCCTAGCAGACTACCAGCTACCAATAACACTTTTATTATAGGACTATCGACCATTCGTCCTCAGGGAGGGAGTGGACAGTGACATGTAATCAGAAGTTTGATTGATGATTTGTTTAGGGTATATTGACTGAACGTCACTCAGTCTGCAATGGACTGTAATTCACGCATTTCTCTCCATCTCCGTGACATTAGGGCATAAAGCGACACCCTAAAAACCCACCAGACAGCCCCTAAAGCCACGATTCACCAGAAGCCATTTTGGAGCCAGTAATAACACCTTTTACAGCCGAAGAGAGTATTACTGAAAGTTTTTACTGCATTAGAGGCATGATGAGGTGCGGTGTTAGTGTGTTTATAGTGGGTTGGGAGGCTAATGGAGGCCAGCCTCATTTTGTTTACTGTCCATTCTCATCATCATTTTATAGCTGAAAAAGTCGAGCAGGGATATCAAGTGTGAAGAAGACTTTAAGACTCAGGGAGCAGCTGATAATAATTTTCTATGCTTCTCACATCACCTTACATAGGTGAGACACTGGGCCACACTCGGCTCCAGAAGACTCTCTGACACATAGGATGCTTCTCGTTTAGGACTGAAGGAAAAAGGTATGTATAGATTTTTGGTAGTTTTCTGATGAAATGAACATTAGTTCCTTTTCACCCAAATTGTGATCACAGGGGCTGATCATTTATTAATAAAGACTTAGTTTTATGCAGTTCTTTGCACAATAGCATGTTATGACCTTAAGAAACTTTTACCGTTGTGCATGATTTGTAAACTAATACAATTTGATGTTTGCATCACATAACCAGCTTCGCATACATGGCTGCATGCAATAGTAAACTTGCTCTGTAGCTCACCTGGTAAAAGTGCTTGGGTATGAATCATGTAAAACACAAATCAGGATAAAAGAGCTCAAAGTAGAAGCAAGCTAAAATGGCATGGTTGCTTCAAATGTGTTTTATGCCACATTTGCTTTTGTTAAAGAGCAGGTCATATGGTTTTTTAAAGTGTCCTAATATTGTGTTGGAGTCCCCTACAACAGGTTTAAATGCATCTAAGGTCAGAAAACACTGTAATATCCCCAGAATATACATTTATACATAGTCATTTGTCCATGATTTTGAAACGGTTCGTTCGATTCAGTTCCGAGCTAAATGTCTGTAAACCCCTCCCTTCCATAAGCCTACTCTGCTCTGATTGGTCAGCTGGCCAAGCCTGTTGTGATAATTGGGCGGGTTTTGTTGTGACAACCTGGCAACCCTAGCATGTACCTTTACATAAAACAGTAATATAGTGCTCCAATCAGTTCTAAAAATAATGACATAAAAACATTTTGTTTAACACTTATGCAAGTGAATCGTGCCCACAGCTAAAGTTTAGCTGCTAAACTGTAAACACTTAACAAAACAATAATGGTGGATACGTTAGCCAAGTGCTAACGTGACTAACTGATGAAACAATACAGTTTGAAAACCAAAATATGTGTACTGTAATGTCTGAAGAACGACAGATAAAAGACGCTCCGTGTCTTAACCTTTAATTATAATGCAGAACAGCTGTATCACATGTGACAGTCTACATTAATCGACACATTCTTAGGAAACAGTGGGTTCACAGCGAATTATCAGACTAAATTTCAGTAAAACAGTAATATCATGCTTTACCTGGAAACCTAAAGCTGCACTAGGTATACATCACATATTATTAATCAGCATCTTGATATGCCACACCTGTGAGGTGGATGGATTGTCTCGGCAAAGAAGAAGTGCTCACTAACACAGATTTAGACAGATTTGTGAACAATATTTGAGAGAAATAGGCCTTTTGTGTACATAGAAAAAGTCTTAGATCTTTGAGTTCAGCTCATGAAAAATGGGGGCAAAAACAAAAGTGTTGCGTTTATAATTTTGTTCAGTGTAGTTATTTTAAAACGCGAGAGAGCATTATCCTTTTAGCACCACTCACTGGACATTTCATTTCTGAACCGCCACAATATGCACAACAACCAACATAATAAAATACTTCTAGATTCACGTTCGTTTGTTTCGTATAAAAACTTGTTTTAGTGCCACTAACTGGAAATTTTACTTTGAAAGTGTTGCCAAACATGCAAGCAGAGCAAATCATTCTGCAGAAATGTTGACAAAGAAATGTTTTTTCCAATGAGCCTAAACCAATCCATCACACTCATTATGTTAAACAGTATTAGTACTATTGGTTACACTTTATTTTAAGGTCCAATTCTCGCTATTAACAAACAATTAGCTATGCCTTTTGCATCAGTAAACTCCTAATTTGCTGTTTATTAATAGTTTAAGGTTGTTGTTTAGGATTAGGGATGTAGAATATGGTCTTGCAGAATATGTGCTTTATAGGTACTAATAAACAGCCACTATGCTATTAATAGACATGCTAATAAGCAACTTTAACAGTGAGAATTGGTCCCTATTAAAATGTTACCGTACTATTAGTTTTCCATTTGCTGAATTGTCAGAAAATAAATCTCATAGCAACCAAACTGAATAATTTACCATGTTTTTACTGTCATGTACAGTAAACTTTCGCTCACTGATGCATTTTATTTGCTTAAAATGTGCATGACAGCCACATATCTGTGAAATGGTGCTGTAGATTTGTGCAAGTTGGATGGTTGATTCTATGTGGCATTTTATTGCTTTTTTCCAAGTAGTGAGTTGATAATTCCAGCTTTCCGAGTTGAATGGAACGCAGCATCAGTTATCTGTTTAGTTCTGGTGGACTTACTGCGTATTTTCTGCCAGGTTGTGTTGACTCACCAAGTTGCATGCAGGGTCTTAGTATTTTATTAACTGGCTGAGTTGTGGAATGCATGGTCTTCTGCAGTGACCCGTGGATAAGTTCCAAAGCACGACGTCAGCCCTTTGTCAGGGACACGCATGAAACCTCAGGAGAGGAGTGACCGATGTAATCACATTGAATCTGCTGCCCTGCATCGTACAGGCTAGCAAAACAAAAATCAATCCGTCTCGGCAAGAGAGAAAAAAGAGGAAAGAAGGAAAGAGAGAGAGACCAAGACAGAAAGCGTAAATCTATTCAGCGGTGGAAAATATTGCACGGCATAAGACACAATTGAAGATAAATAAGGCGCAGGGCATGACTTTAAAATAGTGCATTAAAGGAACTCCTCGGGGGATTGAAATCACTGCCTGTGAACCCAATCCTAAAACTAAATTACAGAGGGGGTAGGCATGATTTCATGGTTCACTAGCTAATTTTCCAACACTTTTTTTTTTTTTTGCTCCCCTGGATGTCGGCATCCTGTTGAACAGCAGTAATGCAATGTGTTTCTCCCCTCAGCAGGGGTCAAAGAAAAATAGGAGGGAGTGTGTCTGTCCACAACCATCAATCTTTAACCCCGAGCACCTCCCACGGCCCAGCGCTGGTCTCTCTCATCCCTCACCCACATCTCCCCAAACACCTCACAATCACTGGAGCGTAACTACTGAATGCATTTCAACTCAATAACACCCTCAGTGTAAACACACACACTTACAGACACACTGAATCTCAATAGCAGCTTGTGGCGGCTCAGGTTTTTTTTTTTTTTTAAATTACAGTGTTTCAAAGGTATAAAGAGAAAACAGTGATACTCAAGCCTTTGGAACTGGTTAAACATGGATGACAGATTGTAACACTGTAGATTGTCAGATACCATATATGATTTGATAATATTGGTAACAATAGTTCAGATAAATTGTGATGTTTAACTCTTTACAATATCTGATATCTAATTGAAGACTGTTTTTGACTTGTCAGCTAACTGATTCATACACAAAGCACTGAATTTTCTTTAGATGGACAGAGATATCTATCATCTTTAAAAAGACTGGTCTGAAATGATGTACAGCCTGATATGTAGCGTATTTATCAGCAGGATGGAGAATATAACTGAGAAAAACCTTTTATTGGCAAATTTATATAAATAAAGTACAAGTCCTCTGCATTCTTTGGAATGTTGAATTTAATTATTAGTAAAATTCTAGAAAATGTGTCACAGTGTAACATGAACATATTTCACTCATTTAATTGATGCGTGCGTGCGTGCGTGTGTGTGTGTGTGTGTGTGTGTGTGTGTGCGTGTGTGTGTCCTGCAGAGAGCAGGCTGCAAAAAAGCCCAATTAAGATTGTTTAAAAAAAGCCAGAAGAGTAGCAAGAGATGGAGAGATGCAGACAGAAAGAGTAATTTAATTATTAGTAAAATTCTAGAAAATGTGTCACAGTGTAACATGAACATATTTCACTCATTTAATTGATGCGTGCGTGCGTGCGTGTGTGTGTGTGTGTGTGTGTGTGTGTGTGTGTGTGCGTGTGTGTGTCCTAGCAAACAATTTGATGACCAAGTATCTCTAATTTTTGACCTTGTATGGACATTTTTCTTGTCCCCTTTTATGTAAAAAAAAAGTTTTCTGTGAGGGTTTATATTTATGGGGTAGAATATACAGTTTGTACAGTATTAAAGGGGTCATATGATGCTGCTAAAAAGAACATTATTTGGTGTATTTGGTGTAATGAAATGTGTTTATGCGGTTTAAGGTTCAAAAAACACATTATTTTCCACATACTGTACATTATTGTTTCTCCTCTATGCCCCGCCTTTCTGAAACGCGTCGATTTTTACAAAGCTCATCGGTCTGAAAAGGCGAGGTGTGCTGTGATTGGCCAGCTATCCAGTGCGTTGCGATTGGCCGAATACCTCAAGCGTGTGACGGAAATGTTACGCCCCTTACCATATTGTGATGATGCCCTGTCAGGCCGGAGCGATGATTCAAAAACATGAAAACCCATTATAAACGAGGCATTCGTTGCATCCAGTGGGGACATAATTATGGATTATAATGACTTATACTGTATGTTTACGCGTTGCGTTGCATCGCGCTGCGTAAACATAAAACTATGTCTGCGTTTGTGATCGGAGAAATGACAAACAACAAGCGCTACTCTACACTGCCCAAAAAACTCGCTTTAAATGTCAGTGGCAAATTCTTTAAATATGAAAACGTGCTTACAGACTGAGTCAGAACAGCCGGCATTGTAGTC
>NW_015542555.1:426595-443669 GCF_001515605.1 Sinocyclocheilus anshuiensis
TTGGTTTGACTGTATCTATTTGATAAATGAAGTTAACCAACTAACATTATACATACCCTTTTGGTTCCTGTAAACAATATTTAAAAAATTTACAAATGCTATAAAAATATCGGTATCGGCACTCAGTATCGGCAAGTACCAAAAATAAAAGTATCGGTATCGGGTGAGTACTGGAAAAAGTGGTATCGGTGCATCCCACGGCGGCCTACAGTGAGCAGAGGCCGGGGGCTAGCGTGAGGAACGGTGGGAGGGTTAGAGTGAGCAGAGGCGGGTGGGCTTGAGAACGGCGCGGCTGGCGATTTCGACGAAGGAGTGTCCGGAAGGACATGTGACCACTCCGGGTTGGACTCCGCTTCGTCCACGGTGAAAGCTGATCCAGCGATCCACAGCGCAAAGTTGTAGTATTTCCTCAGCAACCAACACGGATCAGCTGGAAAAATTGAAATTGCATCATATGACCCCTTTAAAATCATGGAAAGACCCCCAAAAAAATGGAAATCCAACATGTGCCGTGTCTGTGTGTGCCTACTTAACCATATTTTGGGGTCGAATTTGTACCCAGAAGTGAGTTAAGTCTCACCAAAAATAAATAAATAAATAAATGTGGGGGCATCCTCATTTTTTTATTTTTTATTAAATTGTATATGTATGTATGTATTTATTTATTTATTTATTTAAAAATGCAGAACATTTTCAATTAGGTCATTTAAGACTTGTTTGTCTCTAAAGTAGGTGTTACTTTTAGATGAAGTCCATTTATTGATTTTGTACACTTGTGCAGTGTGTATTCAAATGTAAAATAAAAAATAATAATAATTATATGTAAGAAACCACAATTATAAAAAAGAATGCTTTTGAATGCTAATAAGATCACTTTTTGTATTAAAAAATTATATAAGTTATTTCAAATAGTTTAAATAAGTAGCACTTAGACTTATTATTGTTCCTCAGAGTGAAGTACCATATAAAAGGAAAAATCATTCAGAAATATTAATATGCATTATTGCAGTAATAATATTCCTTTAAGGTGTGCTCTTAATTGAGATACACTGAGTTCATATGATGAAGGACCTCCATAATAGAGAAGTTTAATACTCTTACTGATTATGATCTAGGTGGGAACGGTATTGTTAATTTTGGTACAGGCCTGTATTTATTATACTCTAAGACAGTTGGGAGTTTTTTTGTGAGGTAAAAAAAGGTCAAAACTACCCCTACCCCTGATGGTTTCAGCAGTAATGGGCTGTGCTCTGAAATCCTTTATTCAAGCCTGATTGTGTCCACCTGACAGCATGTTCATTTGACGGAAGATGAATTCAAACTTCTCACAATGCCTTTCTAATGACTTTCTCCAAGTTCCCCTCAGTAGAAGAGTGGAGGAGAGATGAGAGACGGCCCAGTTCAGTCCCTGACTCCTGCAGAGTGAACGTCACTGAGTGAGTGAGAGAGTGTGTGTGTGGTTAACCCTCAGATGGGTTAACCCCTTAGTCAAGTAATCACGCTGGGCTAATCCGCTCCCAGACAGACTAGCCTTTGCATCACCCAGCATACAGAAGTAGCCGCTCCACACAGCCGCATGAGAGGGAGTGAATGCAGGAAATCGCCCCCCATCCCCTGTGATATCTGCTAGCCCGAGGCTGTGGGGATAAGATGATTGAGGTGACACTGGAAAGAGAGAGAAGGATGAGGAGGAGGGGGGAAGATGTGAAATGGAAAAGAGGAAGTCCAACCTACCGTAAAATAGAGAATGAGAGAACGATAGGACAGGACGATGGAAAAAAGCCATATATTGGTGAGAGAGAGTGTGAGAGAGGGACAGGAAGGGAGAGATGAGAAGGAAAAGAGATTGGAGGCTTAGACTGCTAGACTGGTCTGTGAATGATAAGGGAATTGAAAAAAAAGTGACTGACATCTAATCCATCAGGTCTAAATTCACACATTCAAACACAATAGAGCCCAAGCGGAGGATTTAGATCATCAGCGGGCGACTGGATGATTATCAAATGTCATGTGTGTCAGTCATGACCACAATTTTTAACCCAATTAATTTCCAAGCGTGGCAATGTAATTGTGACCAACAGGAGGTCTCGTGTTTAAAGGGGTCATAGGATGCAACATGCACTTTTACAAGTTGTTTGAACTGAAATGTGTGTTGGCAGTGTGTGTACACAACCACCCTATAATGATAAAAATCCCCCCCGTGTTTTTTTTTTTTAATCTGGATAAGAAAAAAGTTATTAAACCTGTTATACTGTATTATGACAGCACTTTTTTTAAACTAAATTTCAATATCGTGATAATACCGTATATCCCGTGATAAAAGCATTAGCAATTAATCGCAACATGAAAATTTGATACCGGCATATCCCTAATCTGAACAGAGCTGTTTTTGACAGGGTAAAAAAGGTGTTTTTTACACTACCATTGAGAAATTTTTACCAAACTATGTTACAGACTTTTAATTAAGACGCTAAAGAATCATATCAACTTGTGGAAAATGGGCATCCATATGACCCCTTTAAATGTAAAATTAAAGGCATGTTGAGTTTGTTTCACTTGGAAACAAAGCAAGTTTATGTTTCTATGCGAATGGTGCTATTTTGCAACTGACATATAATTAAATTCCAAAATTATTATGCGTACAGAAAAAACCCTACACATGCACATCTGGTTCTTTCAAATCATAATGTTTCTCGCTCATAATTAATATTTTATTTGCATTCACACAACTTGAATACCTCCCTACATCTGTCACTTTGTCATGTCGTGTGTGTGTGTGCGGTGTTTGAATATGCTTCTTGAGTATTTAAATCATCCTCACCACATGCAGTCTGCATTCATAACTACACCAGCCACCTGGGATCCCTTGAAATTCACAAACACAAATATTTCAGTTCTTTTTTGTTTGTACAATAACCTCATTAGGTGAATATTTGGTTCAGTTGTGTCATGAATCACTAAAATTACTGTTTAATATGTCCGTAATGATATCCCTGCTGACAAGACCAGCGGAGACGGTGGTCACCTATATGTTTAGATAGAAAACCCCCAGCAGGGTTCTTAATAGCCTTATAGTATAGTATAGTATAGTATAGCATTATTATTTTATTTAATATTTATTTACAGTTTGTTTGTTTTTTTTGTCTTCTTATTAAATCAATATGATTATTAAGAACACGTTATCTCTAGATATAAATAGTGCTGGGTAGATTACTTACAAATTGTAGTCCTTTACTGAATACAGATTACATGACTAAAATCGTAGTTAGTAATGTAATCTAGGTTACTCATTTTAGGTAGCCTAATGTATTATGACTACTTTTTAGATTACTTTTTACCTAACTTACCATTGCTTTCCCCCCACCCCCAAATTCAGGAACATGGATCAGAAAATTATTTACATGACATTTACATGGCCATTCTACTGTGTATTGTGAATTGAAGCTAAATGGTATGACACACAGTCAGATTTTTGGAAAGGAAATTAAAAAAAAAAAGGAAAAATTAGGGAGAATCAATAAATTATGAATAATTTACTGCCGTTTTGTAAATAATAATGGTAACACTTACCACTTAACACTTAGTATAGGGACCAATTCTCACTATTAACTAGTTGCTTATTAGCATGCCTATTATTAAAATATTGGCTGTTTATTATTACTTTTAAAGACCATATTCTGCATGTAAATGTAACTAATCTGATTATGAGCATTTTAAAATATAATATAATCCAATTATGAATACTCACTTTTTGGAATCAGATTACATAATCCAGATTACATGTAATCAGTTGCTACCCAGCACTGGACATAAAAATGGTACCCACCAGGGTTCAGAATAGCATTCATTCATTCATTCATTCATTCATTCATTCATTCATTCCTCTCTCTCTCTTTCTCTCTCTAGATGTATACATTGTACCCATATGTTCTTAACAGTAGTTAGTTAGTTAGTTAGGTTACATGTCCTCTTGTGAAATCAGTGATTATTAAGAATATATAATTTCTCTGTAGCCACTAGCCAGTAGAAATTATAACTTCCCATACCATAAAATTATATCTTATCATATCTGTCGATTATGCAAATCGAGGGCCATCACATGGCATGAACAGACTACTGTTTTAAAAGCAATTTTTAAAACATTTTATTATTCTCAGAAATGTGTTTGCAATGACCAAAATGCATTATAATTTATTAAGTTTACCATAGCTGTTAAAAATCTGAGAAAGATAAAGTTGTGCACATAATGGGCTTACAAGGCTCTGGTTAATTTATAAAGAATTGTTATGTGCTGCTTAGATAACAATGCTTTTGGGAAAGAGATTGAGCACTACTAACGAGGGACTAATGTTTTGCGTAGTGCTTCGGTAAAGTCATTCCAAATAGCAATTCAGTTTGTTGTTAGCAGTGCAGATCACCTTTTAATACACAGCTGAATTATATCATTTTTTAGAAAAACCTCATGAGCCGGTATTTAGCAGCACATGACAGATGAACTCAGCCACTGCACTGAGCCTCAGCTTCACTTATGCATCTTAAACAGCCAGTCTCCTCAAGTTCACTTTGATTTTCACACCTTCATTCACCTGTTTGTTAACTGAGAGTTTGGTGAAATTGTCTGAAAGCTGGTACAGAGAAGCAGGAAACCTCATTGAACAGGGTGAAATCAGCCCTGCCTGAAGCCCCTGAAGAAAATGGGTCATTTCACACACACATTCTCCCCGTCTGAAGAATCCTATCAGGATTGCTTATTTCTGAAGAGTCATGACAAGCAAACCCCTGGAGGCCAATAGACTTGGGAGATTCAGTGTTTGTGATGGACTGCCAGCAGTGGACAGCAAACCAACTTTAATATTTTCTACTATTGCTCTTCTTCATGGTGAAGGAAATGAGGTGTTTTAAATGTATAGTTTCATACAATTGCTAGGTGGGATTTTCAAAAGAGCTTCCCTGTCTGTGATTGGTACAATTGAAGATATTAGGCATGTATTTGAAGTGTGTCTGCATTTGAATGTGAAAATCTTAAGCGCTCACCTGTGAAGAATACATTTGACAAATCTTCTTTGTGATCATGCATACAGATTAAAAAAAATGTGTGTTTGATGTGTTCGCCACTTGCAAATCAGTCATGAGCAGATGTCTAAAAACATGTAATCACACATACCTAAAATTATATTTTTGATTAATTAAGCACTTTCTTGCTGAGTGCACATCCGTGTTCTCACATGTCTCATTGGTTCCATAAGAAGGTGACAATGGAGACTGTGAGTGGCACCATGGCAACGCTGTTTGGCATCACAGGAAAGCTGGTATGGAATTATTTCCATGTGACTTGACTTCAGTAGTGTTGGCAGATGCTATTTTTCACACATCAGAAACGATAAGAGGTGCCGTATGAATGTCAGGGACGTAATTTTCAATGTAATACAAAAAATATCGCAAGATTAAACAGATATAATGCATTTTTATTGAAGGGGATGATGGTGTATCAAAGTCTGATCATTTAAACATAAAAAATACAAATGAAAAATGGTAAACCGTGCTGGTAGTAACTGATTACATGTAATCTGGATTCCCTTTCAGTCGGTCACTCTCGACGTCACGTCGGATGACCGACGAATTGGGATCTCGCTTAGAGAGACCAATCTACTTCGAGTGTAAACTAAACGAGCCAATGCACATTGGCATGCGATTATTGGATCCAGCTGCCGCTGATCACAGCGTGAGTATAAGTAGGCAGCAGATGCAGCGCATATTCAGCTTTTCGCTTCGGAGCCGAGCGATCACATCGTTCTGCTCCTGACTACTCTACTGAGAGAAGAAGACTGAACGAGTTCAGCGGGCTCTTGGAGAGCTCTTCGTGTTGGCGGTACGGCACTTCAGCGGTGGTGGTTTCCCGTGTCGAGTGGGTTGCACACATCGGGCTGCACTACCCCCTGTTTGTGTTACAGATGATCATCTCCCCTGTGCGCCTCAGCACGCTAAAAGAGCTTTTTCCCTAAAAGAGCAATTTCGGGTGCGTCTTTTTAAAGACGACGTTGCGTGGCAAACTTGACGTTACGTCTTTGTAAAGACGATGTGGGTCTTGCTATAGACAACGTATCACCCGGGCGTTTCTGGATGCGGTCGTTACCTGGCGCTGGGTGATGGTCACAATCGCGAGGGTTACCATACGTAACCGAGACGTTACATTATCAGATTCCAAAAATGAAGTGCTTGTAGATAGATTATATTACATTTTAAAATACTTGTAATCAGACTACAGTTACTTTTTATTGATTATATGATTACATATTATTCACATAGTAGCAATAAATTATTCCTTAATTTATTGATTGATTGTCCCAAATTCATCTTTTAAATTTCCCTTCTAAAATATCCTACCAGTCTTCCAGATTTGTGAACATGCACACAAAGAAAACTGAGAGGCCATACAGCATTTGTTTACAAAAATCTTTAAATTTTAAGTATTTTCTCAACATTTCAACATTGTATCAACTACTGATGAACAAACTGATTTTTATTTGATTCATCTTTCAGTGGGATGTTTAACAATGTATTACTATCTCCTTGGAAGGCTTTTGTCTTTCAAACACATTAAAATGCACAAATTCCCATTACTTCTTATTTACATGTTATGCAGGCAACTTTTTTTGTCAGCCGAACCTCTTTCAACTAATATATTTACTTCAAGTACCTCCTGAGATTTTAAATTAATAAGTTAATAATTAATTAACACATTTGCATGTCAATGGTTCTCTTATGTTGGTCACATGACATGCAGGTAAAGAAATAGAAAATTTCATATTTGTAATAAGTGTTTAATCTTATTATGATTATTTTTATGATTGAATTAATTATTTGCTTTTCATTCAATTTACAAACCCCCTGCAGTTCTTTCATGAACCCCAGTTTGGGAAACCTTGATGTAATATAATGTTTAATGCACTTCATGTTTTTAATAACAACAAATGGGATTTTTTTAAATCAATATGGTACAAGATTATTCTATTTAAATCAATGTGATAAACAAGTTAGGTCAAAAGTAATCTAAAAGTAACCAAGAAGTAGTCTAGTTGTATACCTAAAATGTGTAATGTAATGGAATATACTACTAACTACAATTTTCATCATGTAATTTGGAATCAGTAACAGACTACATTTTTTTAAGTAATCTACTCAGCACTTATGTTAAATTATGCAAAATCCAAAATTGTCCCTGTGGCCAATATAAAACCTTTTGATTGATAGATTTATGTCTTTTTCTGAATGTATTATTTGCACTTTCATAAGGCATTTTACCATTGGACTCTTTAATAAAGTGTATTTCAAAGTGTAACTAGCACAACTTTTTTTTTTCTATGGGTCTGGTTCTTTTTGAAATCCTTTATAACAAGCAAGTCTTTTGAAATGTTTGGTTTTTAAGCAGTACGCAAAGTTGGCCCTTGTTTTGAAGCTTCAACCACTGCAGCACTAAAAGCGGGAACATTAACTCATTTTCTACCTCTCTTTCTCAGTAGGAGGAGGTGCTTCAGTAGATGAAAGTTCCCCCCAGTCGTACTTTGAATTAGAATCACTCTTTGAAGCGATTTATGTTTGTGTTTGTGATGGAAAGCACATCATCAAAATGCAAACACCAATTCAGATGAAATCCCAACAGACTAGCTGTCTGCCTTTGTCCTCCAAACTAGCCTGTTTTATCTATTTGTTTGTATAGGATATCAATGACTTTGAACATGCTAATGCATGTGAGAACACAATTATTGATTTCAGGGCAATTCACATTTGGACACCAGTTAACCTCCAGCATTGTTTCTCTTGTTGTGGTCCAAATCAGAGTAGCAAAGCTACTAAAAGTTATTGAGAAAGGTTAATTTAGGAAAAGGAAAATAGCACAACAATGCATAAAATTACACAAATGAAAATATGAGAAAACTCTATTATTATTATTATGGCAGCTGTAATGACTTTTAAATTCCCCACAGAACTAAAATCTTTAGTTTTGTGCTACAAAAAAAGGAAAGAGAGAAGTTAATCAGCTAAAAGGCAAGGGAACCTTAAAGGGCACCTATTATGCAAAATCCACTTTTACATGGTGTTTGGACATAAATGTGTGTTGGCAGTGTGTGAACACAACAACCCTACAATGATAAAAATCCACCCACTCCTCATTTTTTAATCCCCTTTAAACTAAGTCAATCTCACTAGGCCTATACAGTCTATGGGCCTGCCATTTTGATTCTCATGCAGTGTGACGTCACATTGTATAGGGCGGGGCTACGGGGGTTGATTGACAGCCCTGCATTGCTATAGTTTCCGCCCTCAGCAGTTGTACGCTGTCCTCCTTTTTCTCCGCGTTCGAGCAGCTGTAACGTCAACAATGTCTTGCAAGCAATCCCTATGCTCTGTCTTTGGATGTAAGACTGAATATAAGAGTCTTCATTTTCTCCCAGGATCTGAGCTGCTGATGACACTGTGGATTACTTTCATTTTTCAAGGTAATGTGCCTCAAAATCTACCTAAATACGTGTATCACTCTAGACTCCTTTGTGAATGTCATGTCATTATAGTGCTTAGCGTTTTAACGTATTTGTGTGCGTACATTAAGTATTTTGAACTGATCAGCGCCGCTCTTGTGAGATTAGTTCGCGCCGTTCGTAGCGCGAGATTCGTTCAGTTGCGCGGCTCGGTCAATTGATCTGCGCCGATGACAGGTCAGCGCGGCGTGAGCTCTGTAACATCGCGCTGTTTCGTCCCACTTTCAGTGCATTTGGCTTCCCATATGTACGGCTAAACACCGGTTCTCTCGCTCTCAGTCATGTTGCTTCTACCGGCTGTTTATTGCTGTAGATATGCAATGCAGAGAGACGTATACGCAACGCCCTCTTCTGGAAACGGGGCGTGAATATGCAGCTCATTTGCATTTAAAGCGATACGCTCCAAAAACAGCTTTTTTTAGACACCCCCAAAAAGACATTTTCCAGCTGTTATAATAAATGATCTGTTGCGTATTTTGGGCTGAAACTTCACAGACACATTCTGGGGACGCCCAAGACCAATATTACATCTTGTAAAAAGGGGCATAATAGGTGCCCTTTAACCTTTTAAACTTATTATAAATATTTTTAAACCACTATGCTCATATGACATAAAGTAAAATACAAAAATTATAATTCTGTAACACCAAATATATATTGACAAAAAAAAATTTTTTTTGCAATGCATGCTGAGCAACTAGCAAACTTTCACAAATCAGGAATACTCTTCAATATGAAAAAAAAAAATACAAAATGTAGATAGTAGATTCATCCTCAAAAAAAAATGAACAAAACAAAACAACAGAACTGAACTAAACTAAACTGACCAGAACAAAAATAGAACAGGAATAAAACAAAACAACAGAACCCAACTGAACAAAAACAACAAAACAAAACAAAATGCCTATGATTTTCAAGGTAATATTTATACAGCTAAACAAAAAGACAAATACATTGATTGATTGATTGATTAATTGATTGATTGGATACTGTGTTAACTCACCAGCTGCATGATGTTCAATGTAAAATCTGGGTCCTGAAACAAAACTGTTTCACAACCCAGCTTTAAAGCTTGTTTTCACCTCACCTTATTTCCAAGCAGGCCCGGTCTGTGGGTGCTTGTGTAACCTGACATTATTAGGAAATTGCTCCCATTATCAGGGATCCGGCTCAGCCTCCCACAGTCGGTGTGTCCACTGTAATTACAGAGCGCACTCAAACCATGTGCTCATAACAGCCCACTCGCGAGTCGCGACTCACATTTCATAACAATACTCTCAGGATTGATGCGTGTGCCGCCCGGCCTCCTCAGTCCAGCATGACATCACCTACCCTCCTCTATGCGCTCCGTCTGTCTCTCTCTCTCTCTGGGTTGGGCATCCATAAATGCCCTTTTAGCCTGTGCTCTCTCTGCTCTTTCCCACGCTGGTCACTTAGTCAGGCCCCTGCAGCGCACATCTGTCCACACACACACAAACAAACACATGTGACTTTGACGCACTTCTGTGCTCTCTGTGTATCTCTTATCACTCTGTTTCCTTTGTGGTTTTGAGGCGCATCTTCCTGTGCAGGATGAGGGATATTTTAACCGCAGACCTTCCCCTCTGTCCTTCCCCTTACCTCTTGGACTCACCCTGCTGCAGCGCTGCACCATACTAACACATGGCAGGACATTTACACTCTCAAGAGGGCACAGTAATATAACTTCCTGTTGTTGTTTTCAACCGGCAAAGTCTTATAATATAAACAGCTGTTTATATTTATGTTGGCTTGACAAAGCCAACATACTGTTATGCTACTTAAACTTTTTTTCTTCTGAGACTAAATTTTCTGATTCCATCTCCTTGTGGCCTATAAAGCCACAAGCCCCAAACTCGGCAGAGACCTGGGCCCTGATGTCTAGTTTGTTGCTATATCTTTTCAGACTGATCAGACTTACAGTTTTCCTAATTCATTATTAAAAATATAAAAATGTCCCATAGACTTGCATTGGCTGAGAAAAAATGCTCCCTCTAGAAGAGCAATTCCACTCCACTAGAGGGAGGAGCCGGATAACTCCTCTCACATAATTTTACTTTAAAATCTGTTAAAAATACAAATAAATACATTAATTTAATTCACACTGACAAGCTAAACCAACATATATGATCATTACCAGGTCAGAACAGGATAATATTGACTGTCTGATGGCCAGAGTAGTGTGAAAGATGAGAGATCTGTGACCGCACCGATCAGCCAGAGCACTCCGTACGTAGCCTACTCACAAAACTACAGCATTTGCATGTGTTTTAAAGCCTTTTAAATTAAAATATTCAAGTGATTTAATTCAATCCACCCATTAGAACAAATCAAGAGCTAAATTCAGGTGTTTGTGAGCTGTTTTATGTGTCACTGAAAGCGTCGCGTCGGGTTTCTCAGATCGTGAGTACTCACTGCAGCGTTCTCATTAAACTTCTTTATTTGCACGTGTTTTAAAACCTTGTAAATTAAAACATTCCAGCAAATTTACAGAATACAACTATAGGGAACATATTAAAGAGCTAAGTTGAGTGCATGTGAGCTTTTTTATATGTTTCACTGACATCCGTGTCGCACTGGCTTCTCGGCACTCGAATGGACAAATACATAGGCTACAGAAACTACATCATTTGCATGTGCTTTAAAGCCTTGTAAATTAAAACACTCCAGCGATTGAAGACAATACAACTAGAAGAACATATTAAAGAGGTAAAGTGAGTGCTTATGAGTGCTTGTGAGATATTCTGTTTACCTGCAGAGCAACGCGCCACGTCTCGATTGCTCGTGCTCCGGAGCACGTTGATTCTAGCTTCTCAGCACTCGAAAGGACAAACACATAGTAGGCTACAAGATTATTTCAAAATACATGATATCTTGGTGAATATCATCGAAAACAATCGTTTATGTCTCATGTAGTGTTGTCACGGTACCAAAATTTCAGTATTCGGTACCGATACCAGTGAAAATCCACGGTTCTCGGTACCAATTTCGGTACCAAAGCAAAACACAAAAACATGCTAATTGAACAACATTTTTATTAATAACGTTAAACAACTTGGTACCGAAATACCGGGTCTTTTGACAACACTAGTCTCATGTGAACATAAACTGTTGATAAATAAATCAGAGGTGGATCATTATGATCATTATATTGGATTTGAACATTAAAGCGACCGCATGCAATGTTATTTTACATGTGATTCTTCCATTTCTGCATCTAAACATCTACAAACCTAAAACCTGCTGTTTTATGCTATTGTTCGCAATTTGCTTATTGTGCAATTTAACTGGTATCTACACTTTTATTATCATAATAAACTTGTTAGTTAGAATAGAAAATTACAGCAGTCTAGCCAGGTTCATACAAGCTGCTTAAAATGCTTGAAGTACTTTGACTTTTTGGAAATTAAATCCTAAAAAAACATTGGAAACAGCCATTGAAAGGGTAGGATACTTCAAAGTGGTTCAACTGTTGAAAAACAATATATATTAAATTAATGATAAATTTTTTGCTAATGACAATTTCTGTTAAAACGCTTCTTCATGACAATACAAAATAAGAAGCGTCTATGGAAAATGTTATGAAAACAATAACTGTTGTACTTTTTCAATCATTATATTGTTTATATATTATAATTGTTAAATAACCATTTAACAAGTGACATAATAATCAATCATTACTGCTTAAAATGTCAGTTGAAAATGTAACTCTTAAATCATGAAATAAGATACCGAATCAGTGGATTAGAGTTAAATGTGGGTATATTATCAGTAAAGTAATCATTAAACATTTGTAATCATCCAAAAAATATTAGCCATTTATATTAATGTGATTCAGAGATGAAGGCCATAGTACTAATGTTGTCCACATGAGGGAGCCACAGGATAGCAAATCTTTCAAGATCTCAGTTAAAAGACTGAAAGTAATTCAAGAAATTGACTTGTAGTAATAAATTGCATATAAATTAATTTTATTTTCATTAAGTTTAATAAAGCCCGATATAATAAGTGTGCAAAAACTGTAATCTCCTCAATAGTTATAGAATATTTCGCATCCAACTAGCCAACTCTGTCCAAGCTGTTGTCATAGCCTAATAGGCTTTTTTATTAGAATAGAAAATAGCAAGGGTCCATAAAAAAATATTATGAAAACTATAACTGTTGTACTTTTTTTTGCAGCGGGGCAGCTCAAGAACGCCGGACACAAGTACTGTGGCTCTTTTGCCTCAAGGCTGCCCAGGCTGGCTTTGTCAAGCCAACATCAAAGTTTGTTTACGGATTTTAGCCTCTAGTTTTTACTGTATTGCGTCATCAGTGATATAAGTGTTTCTTGCAGTGTGTGTGTGTGTGTTTGGGTGTTTGTGTGTGTGCGTGCGTGCGTGCGTGTGTGTGCGTGTGTGTGTGTGTGTATGTGTGCGTGTGCGTGTGTAAACATATTTGTTCTTGTTCTTGTTCTTGTTTATTTATTTATATAGCACCATTTAAATCACAACCGAGGTTGAACCAAAGTGCTTTACATGAAAAGTACAAGAATGAAAACAAACATCGACAACATAAAACACCACATTGGCATATAAAATGCCACCTCAATCATTGTATGCTACCAACATTAGATGTGCTTTCATTTTCATTTTCATTTTCATTTTATTTGGCAATAAATCTTATTCTGATTCTGATTCTAAGTACACTAAAAATCCACTGCAAAATAAATAAATAAATGAAAACTTTTAAGGTGTAAAACTGAATGGAACTGACTTAAATAAATAAAAAGTGCCATAGTGATATAATGTGTTGGTGTCAGACAGTATTAGAATGGTACTTTAATATATTCTATATTGTATATTATATAATCATTTACTGACTTACAATTGAGAGAAGTATTGAGACGAATTCAACACATAAGAAGTAATAAGAAGTTAAGAAATGTTCTTTCACCCTGGTTCTTACAATTTTTTGTTTTCAATTCTACTTCAATTCTGCTTCAATTCTCAAATCAAATTAAGCTATTTCTATATAAAAATACATGTAAAAAAGTATGTTTCTTTACATAGGAACATACAGTGGAAACTAAATTCATGCTTAAAAAAAGTATCTGGATTATATAAAAATATCAAGCTAACTGGCATCTATGACACTTTGTCAAGCAAAATGTCACAAAAAAGTTTTATATATTTTTTTAAATAGTTTATATTTTTTTTACAAAAATTATAATATATAAATAGTATATATATAGATCCCCCTTCACACGGATCCGCGAAAACAACTAAAATCACCGTATTATGCATTGCAGGCCAGTAGTTGGCGATGTTACTTTGTAAAGAAACACTGCACGTCTACACACATATAGGCTGCGTCCGAAATTGCATACTCTCTTAAGCACAAAAAGACTATGTCCCATATAGTATGAATGTGTGCAATATGAATGTAATCTGGACATTCTACATTCGCCATGTTGACAATGTCATGTGACCTACCAGTGTCAGTTGTGTCATGTCTTTGCCATTCATAAATTATCCCCCGTGGCCTAATAGCAGGTCATCTTGCCTACTCCTTTATGACTACTGTGAATTCAGAAATACAGTACTTCTTTTGTCACATACTGTTTTTTTTTACATACTGTGTTTTTGCTACTATATCGTAGGGAAATATGCAATTTCGGATGCAGCCATGATTGAAAATGGTGTCCACTGTATCTGAACACTTTCTGGTTGTCAAATGTTAGTGGCTCCTGTTAATAATTAATGTGATGAACTCCACCCGTGGTTACTCTTGATACTCTGACACCTGTGGGAAGTGACTACATACAGCCACTAAAAATCACTTTGGGACCTGTTCGATTAGTACTTGCAAAGTAACTGATGACCTTTTTTTTTCTTCTTAAATAGAATGACAGACATGCTCCAAATTATTTTCTTTTAAAAGGCCACTTTTACTGTACACCACAGAGCAAATGCTTAAAGAGCATCAGCAGAGACTTTTAACAGAGAGCATTTTGAAGGACCTGATTTTTTGCAAAGCATTTAGCATAGGGCAGTGTCACCGGTCATGAATGCTTTGACATGACATACCATCTTATTAGACTAGATGCTGATGGTTATCACTCACACATCACTTTAATGTGAGTCACTTTAAGCCAAAACGTTATGATGGACAAGGCATTAGATGCCGTCAGCCCTGTCATTACGCATAACGGTAACAATTATAGCAGTGCTTTCCAGTTTTATCTTGCTAATGTGCAAACATCCTTGTTCAACATTGGCTAAACAGCTTTATTCGAACACGCATCTGATAAGAGAGGAAATGTATGGAGTTGAGAGGAAAGATTTGGAGCTTAATTGCACCCAGCAGCAGGTTTAGGAAAACGATTTGCGCTTATGGATGGAGATAAAAGCGCGGCTTATAACTGAACTCATGCCTCACGTCCCAATTCATCTGTGCTGTGTGATAAACAGGTTTTCCCTCTTTTAAAGTTGCGCTGCGTCGCAGAATATGTTTCAGTAAGCGGCCAAAATTGAGAACCTCCGATGATTTGGCTGTTGGGTGGATTTGTTCAGCTGTCGGTATAATTACTAGCATTATAGTCTATGAAAAACTCGCGCATGCTTCCCGTTTAAAAGCACGATTCAGATTCTTGCGAATTGTGCTCTGACTGTGCTTATCTGTGGTGTCACGTGTCACATTTACCATGCAGTTTTAGCCGGAATTGTGTGGAGTTTTATCTCGGAATACTTAGTATGGACCGACATGCCCTAAAGGGCGACCAAATCTATAGTACGCCTCGATAAGATATTTTGAAAATAGGCATGTATGGTGCACACATATCCGTGTTCGCTCCAAATGCGAGTGTGAAGTTTAATTTCTTGGTCAGGCAAACTAATAAATATACATTAAAGAGCTTTTGAGGTGATTTACTTCAACATTTCACCCTCCGACACCAAAGAGATCCATTTAATCCCCCTTTCTAGCACACACACACACACACACACACACACACACAATCAGTCTATGTAATCAGATAACCACACTGTGCACATTGGTGCCCACCCAGCTGAATATTCTCCATGGTTGACAGGAACTGGGATGTATTTGGTTTCAGATAGGAGATAGAAAACCCATTTCCAGTTAGCTATCAGAATATACAAGTAGCCACACACACACATACGCTTGTAAGGTCCGCGCACATGGCCCAAGGAAGGTATCCAGTGGCGGATGAAGGTCTCTTGCGTGTTCGGTCTTTTCAGCGTCATGAAGACACACAAGCTGCTTTTAAACAAACCTCCCCTAATCACAAAATGCTTGTCAACCGCACTCTCTACCCAAGCACACAAATGAGTAGTGGTACAACAACATAGCCATGGTGATAATGAGTTCTGACGCTTGGGCGTGATTACACACACACAAAACCGCTGTATAAGCTCCCAAAATGCATTGCAACAGTGCCCCCTGTCATTACCAAGGCAGCACTTTGGGTCTCCACCTACCGAATTCAAACCTCTTTCCATTCAACTTTAACATAAAGAGCGTGAACGTACGCGCTCCCCTTCACTAGATCTCAATGAACCCAGTGCGGCAGCTGCAACCTTTGCTTCACAATCAGCTTCATCACAGCCATTTCTCTCCTCAAGCGCAGACATAAATATTCATTTGATCCCTCTTGCTGCAGTTTCTGTAAATCTCTTTGTCTGTGTTATGTCTGAGAATTAAACCGGCACAGGAGGTAACCGAATATTTATCACAAATGACGTTTAATGGGGTTATATTAGCCATTATCATTCTCTCCGGGCTTCAAAGCTGTAAAAATATTTTGCGGGCATCCGTCATTATTGTGTCCATGTATTATTTACACGGTCACACAATACCAGCCTATTCACAGGAGCACTTTGCATGTTCAAAGAGCTTTCTGAGAGTGGTAGAGTATCTGTGTCTCTGAGCCTGTTCCTGTGTTTTGCAGTCACATGCTGATGGTCTTTCTCGAGTATATTCCAGCCAGGAATATTCTTCCCCCGAAATTATGTTCGGATGTGGTGAGATCCAGGGCTCTGTCAGGTGTTAATGATGGACTAACAGATGGTTGACAGACTCAGAACGTACACTTTTTTTTTTTTTAATTGGGCACACGATGCAGGAAGGAGTGTGAATTGTGCTCCACTAGGGAAACAAAGAGCTGGTGGGTTGAGATGCAGATGCTCACTGTCCATTTACTGGTGGGAAACTGTAGTAATGAGTTTGTGGTGATTTAGTTTGAATTCAGATGAGATTGTGGTGTGGGAGATGGACACGCAGAGGGATATGATGTTCGTTTTTGGATCTCTTGTTCCCAGCAATCATTGATTAGAAATTCTAATCTTAGATTAGTAAGTATCAAAGAGTTGAAAAGGGTTTGGATGCACTCTCAGACATCTCCTGAATCCTAAAATGAATAATGAGACACCCCAAGAGACCTCAAATTCACATTAAATGCCCCATTTAGGACGGTTGCTGAGCCTTACATGCACTCTTTTCCTAAAACTCTTTATATA